>NC_056746.1:578917319-578954819 GCF_019279795.1 Protopterus annectens
CACATTGTCATTGTGGTCAGAAAGTCCTTCTATGTGGCACATTGCATTACCAAGAGTTTTGCATACAGGAAGATAGAGGTAATGATCTCTGTCTACTGTTCCCTCATTAGACCACTCATCAGGTATTCTGGCCCATTTGCCATGTACATCAGTAGACATCTGCAACAGCTGGAGAGGCCACAGAAGTACCTCACAAACAGGATCCTAGGCCTTAAACACTTGTCCTATATGGACAGACTCCAAAAACCCCAACTATTCTCTATCTCATACTGCCTATGTAGAGGTGATCTCTGCTTGACTTATAAAGCTATGTCTGACCCAGCCCTGTTAGAAATGCTACAACTACAGAAATCCCAATCCCTCCGCACCACACATTCCACAGACCTCAACCTCATTACCACAATCAACACAACATGGTGGAGGGACAAGTTCATAACCCAGAGAGTGCCCATGCTATGGAATACACTTGCCATACATGTCAAGCAGAGCACATCATTGGCCCGCTTCAAGAGAAATCTTGATGAGTGGATGAGAAATACAAAATCCACCCTGGGGATCACTCCAGTGACTCTACTCGACAGAGGTACTATGAGCTAAGGTTGGGTGGCACAATGGCATGGTAATCCTATGGGCTAGGCTTCTAAAGGCTCCAAGCCCATTAGCCTAGTACACACCTATGAACCTATGAACCTATATATATATATATATATATATATATATATATATATATATATATAGATATATAGATATAGATATATACATATATGTGCTCAGAACATGTAGTGGAGTTGTATCTCAGAATCATACCTCTCAAACTCTTATTGCAGCAAATCTGTCCAAAGGCTGTCAGAATGGGGGGACAATGGGCCCAGACTAGGGACTTCTGTTAAATATTGCCCTTATAAATGTAGAAAGTTGCCAGAATAACACCGTTTATTTCAGCATATATATTCTGATGGCTGTGAGGTCTGAAAATGAAATGTATGTCATCATTTACTGACAAAAATGTCTATATCACCACAGTGATTTACCAGAGAAACTAGACTAATCTGTAAAACAGACCAGAAATATGAGCAATAAACATGGACATCCTGAAACAATCCAGCCGGTTGAGAGGTATGCTCACAACCCCTTACTGCAATGAATCTGGACCAAGGCTGACAAAGTGGTGGGGGGAAGCCATGAATATGGGGACATATCTGAAATAGTGGCATAGATAAGCTGACACAGTTCCTGCAGCAACACTCTCCTGATTGCTGTAACATATATTCACTGAAATAACACAAGTAATTGAAATAGCAAATCCACTATGAGGAATTACACATGTATTTTCAAATATATCAGGCACTACAGGGATGTAACAGCACTGAAAAACAAACACCAGTGTGAAAGTGCATATCCACAACCAATTTCACCACAGTCACAGTCACATACCAGTAAGTCAAGTGAACAGTACAGTATAAGGACTGTGTGAACAAATACATCATTGTTTGCCACTCATACACTAGCCCTACATATACAGTCGCAATTCTCAGTGTAGTCTGACTCCTGACCTTGGTACAGGACATGTCTCAGTCTGCCCCTACAAACACATACAGTCAATAGATCAACAGAAACTAGAGCAGCATGCACAATCATATAAAAAGGGAGCCATAACACTTACATCTATCCCCCTACATACACAGGCCAAATAACATGTACACATGACATTTCTACGCAATCCTGAAAGTCTGTCAACAATGGCCAGACATACATAGACCCCTCACATGTGCAGTTCACCTCAGAATGTACAGGCTCAGGACTCATATCTATGGGCTCTTATCTGTAACATGTCTGTAGGTCTACAACATCACTGGTATGGTAGCGGGAAAGAAGGCAAGAAATAATGATACTAAATACTTCTGAGCCTCATAGTGCATGACATCTGGACAAAGCATGATATCATTTGGGGACAGAGGCACAAACACAGGTGTAGATTGGACATATTGCTGTCATAAATTGAGACAGTTGCTGATGTAAAAGGGTTTGTTGTAACATATCCTTATGAGGAATATGAAGTCAGTAATACCAATGGATGTTAGTATTTACTGACTGCATTCCCCAGAGTCCCCAACTGATTTTCCAAGGACAACAACTGTCTGGGGAACAGACAAAACATAACAGGCAAACATGTGGCCAGTCTGTGGACAACATGCCAGTGGAGAGGTATGTCAGAGACATATCACTGTCAGACGTGAAGTCACTCAGTAAATGCATGTCCACGCAAACCCTATCAATCTATCAACTCACCATGTGTATAACAGCACTGATGACATAGAATCTGTTCACAATTCTGGAGATATGTCTCCCATGTTGTTGGGCTGTCTCCAAATGTCCTGTCCTGTGAGGTATTCTTGCCTACTATCTGTGAATCTGTAGCTCACCACCTCTGTAATGTCCCTGACACAGGTCTGTAATGCCCTCTCAATGGCAACACATGGAGGTCTCCATAGTCCTGATACCCTTTCTGGCTGCATCCTACATGAACACAGGCATGGCTTTTAGACCCATTCAGCAGTGTAGTCTACCACAGCCTGAGCAACGGTGTCATCCCATCTGCACAGATGCCACACAGAGAAAGTAGATAGCAAACAGGTTAGGCATTAGGATGAATGTTCTGAAGGATAGAAGTCTGAAACTGAAATGTATGCCATTACTACATGACAGCAGTCCTCAATGACATAGCCAAAAAACACAGTACTGTACCATTAATATAATAATATCGTATTAATATCCAATAGGAGATACATCAAAACATACAGCTCAAACCTCAAGAACAAGATAGTGTAGTACTCAGAGTCTCAGCTTTGCATGCAGGGGTGCATGGTTCGCGTACCGAATTTTACATGGAAAAGCAGTATTAAAAGTACTAATTCAATAATACAATATGTATTAAATTCTTTTTTGCAACCAGTGTATTGTAGCTGGGGTAACATGCAAGTGTGAGTGCATATAACATGTGATACTACCCATGTATACACAAGTGCCCCATACAGTATAGTCACACTCCTTGCCTCTGTAATGGCAGCACATAGAAGCATGTTCTGTTAAGGAAATCAAATACACTTACTAAATGATGTCATTACTCTGATATTTTATAAGACTGGAATGTGAGCAATGGTTACCAGGGCTGAGCTATGGTTAGCAGGTTTAAGCATTGCTCAAACGTGAATCCAGTTAGCTCAGCTAAGCAGATTTGCACAATGGTAAGCTTTGTTAAGCGAAGCCTACATGGGTTAAGTGCCTATCGGTTTAACCATCTGTTAGCACCGCTTACCGTCAGCCAAACCCACACAAACCCACTTACAACTGCTTAAAACTGCTTTAACCACTCTGTTTCCATCAGCCTTTGTTCTGCCCAGCAACAAAATAAGCAGCCCTTGCAGGTCTTGAACACAGGAACCTGTACACCTCAGCAACAGTAATTTATCACTAAGCCATCTGAGTTACAGAAATGTCTGATGCTTTTTCAAACATACCATGCATTACAGCATATATGACAGTATGTAGATATATTACCAATAAATACTGAGGTGTGTGTGTGTGTGTGTGTGTGTGTGTGTGTGTGTGTGTGTGTGTGTGCGTGTGTGTGTGTGTGTGTGTGTGTGTGTGTGTATGTATACATGTATATATATATATATATATATATATATATATATATATATATATATATATATATATACATACATGTCTCAAAATGCCCATACAAACATATGCTGCTTATAGACTGCCCATAACTGGGACAGTATTTTACAGTTGCAACTCACCACCCAGGGTTGAATGACGCTTTATCCCTGGTCCCTGTGTTAAAACTCAAACATATGAATTTTAAATGAAGAGTATATGTTTTTAATTGTAAGAGATTGTCATGTGATGTTTTAACTGTTTGTCAGGATGGTATTTAAATGAAATTGAGTATTTTATGAGTTGAGTTCTGAGGAAGTTCCAATGTGAATGAAAGCGCTAAACTCTATGAAGTTTGTGAAATAAAATGCAATTTGTGACTTTATGGACTTTTTTCCTTCTTTTTTGGGAAACAGTTTATCGGTTTGGAGTTACTTGACAACATCTACAGCATTGTGGATTAGCTGTTCTGTAAGCTGTCATCTTGGGCTGTGTTTTCCTTTTAATGGATGTTAGCATTTACTGATTGCAATCACCAGAGTATGCTAGTGATTTACCAAGGACAACATCTGTCTGGGGAACAGAGCAAACATAACAGGCAAATCTCTGGTCAATATGTGAATATCCCAACAGTTGAGAGCTATGCAGACACAGAACTTTGTCAGACTGAAACCCATGCAGAAGTAGCATGTTCAGACAAACCCTGTTAAACTAGCAGTACTCAAACCATATAACAACAATACTCACATTCTGCCCCTAAGTCTTGAACCTTCTCCACCATTTAGTTGGCTTGTCTCCACAAGTCTTGTTGTAAGAGGTATTAGCTCACACACCTCCATTATATCTTCCTCGCAGGTAAGGGAAAGGGCCAATGTCCACATGGAGTTCTCAATTATAGGAGTGTGTTGCCATGACATTGGCTATTGGAATAACTGCACAGCTGCTCTGCATGCAGTTAGCAACTGGGGAACACCAACTGGTGCACAGGCCATCACATGGGCACGAGCATTACCTACAAAAGTCAAGCTGCCATCTATTCAAACCACCTCTGTCATAGACAGTGATAGAATTAAAAACAGAAAGACTGAATACAGAAGACGTATTTGACCAAATCCACTTAAAAAAGGGTATGTGAAACAAGTTAGCATGTAACTGAATGCAGTAGGTGGTCTGTAATAATGGAAAATAGGAGTTTGAAAGAATATGTCTCAACAAGACTTGCTGTACTGATGTACTGCTGAACAGCACTAATGGCCATAGTATGTGGCTCTGTCTTCAGTGACATAGATCACAGCTCAGGCCACTGACTCAGCCCAGGAAAGGACAGCTGACATTTGCCAACTACTGCAGTGTCTGTCAAACACCACTGACTGTACTGTTGCTAGGCCAGCTAATGGGATGTTGTACATATCCCTATGTTACCTGTGAATATAACTATGATACACATTTGTCTTGTAAATATAAGAGACCTATACAGAGCATGTGCATAGTAAAGTACTGTTGCAGAAGTGTGTGCTGAAATGCATGTAATATAGTGAGTTCATACAATTCAACTGTCTTATAAGCACATGTGTGCCTGATATCTGTAGTCACTTACACATAGAGTTTTGTTATGTTAGGCAAACCATTGTCAAGTCTGTTAACAATGATACCATAAAATAATAGCCTAGATATGAATGTGGGACATCCTCCAGGTTAGCACTGTGATAGCAAAGCCTACTGTGCAATCAACTTAACTATCTATGTATGTAAATAAGCTGTGCATGTTCTACTTGTGTGTAATATCAGTTTTAGTGTATACAACAGACATAAATGTTTACAGGTACTGGTTTTTGGATTGCCATGATAATGATATGGGTAGTAGAATAGGCATGATTATCAGGTTGTAATCGGAGAAGTGTGCAACTGTGTTATGACCCTCTGTCTATGCCTACCATACAAAAATGAGACCACAGAAAATCTTTTCAAACATTTCCCACCTTGAATGTGACCCATAACCTGTACATTTTTATTGACAAACAAACAAATCTGTTTGGGGAGAAAATATAAAACAGAAAAAACATACTATAAACTGGTTGCATGCATGTGCACATGCATAAACCACTACTTGGTTGATCCACCCTTGCAGTAATGACATCATTCTCTTTTTGTTTACATACATGCCATCAATTAACAAGACTCTGATTAACCCCAAATAATGCTCAACTGTCCTAGTAGGATTTATCTGACATTTACCCAGTTGCCTGCTACAGCCAAAGACATGTTTTGCAGAGAGCTTACAAAGCATTGAAGGGAACACATTGTGGAAAACTATCAGTCAGGAGAAGAGTAGAAAAAGTGTCCACAACATTGGATATACCATGGAATACAGTGCAGACAGTCATCAGACAGTGGAGAAGATATGGGACAACAGTGACACTTCAAACACCTAGACATGCATCCCAAATGGGTGACATGACAAGATGACAACTGGCCATGGAGGCTGACAGGGGACTTACGGCAACACTAAACAAGTTACAGGAATGCCTGCCAAGTACTGGGTGTGTACCACATGTGACAACAATCTTCTGTATTCCCCATATGTCTGCCCTATAGGGTAGGGTTGCTTGATGGAAGCCTTTTCTTACACAGAAACAAAACCAGGACAAAAATTGCCAAGCAGTACATCAGGTATCCAAAAAGCATGTTGGACAATGTGTCATGGTCTGATGACAATGAGGGTGAACCTTTGGCCCACAATTCCAAGAAGTATGTTTGGCCCAAAACAATACTTTGCATCACCAAAATAACACCATCTCCCTGATGAAGCATGGTGGTGGAAGTATCATGCTGTGGGGTTGCTTTTCAAAAGCTGGAACTGAGGCTCTACTCAAGATGGATGGAATCATGAACAGTTCCAAATACCAACCATTTTTGTCCCCAAACCTTGAGTCATCTACTAGAAAGCTGAAGATGAAGAGAGATTTTATCTGTCAACATGACAATAACCCCAAGCATACATCCAAATTGACAAAGGAATGGCTTCACCAGATGAAAATTACAGTTTGGGAATGTGCCAGCCAGTGGCCAGACCTACATCCAATAGAAAATCTGTGGGTTGCCCTGAATAGAGCTGTGCACAAGAGATGCCCTCACAAATTGACATATTTGTAGTGCTGTTGCAAGGAAGACTGGGCAACTATTACCATGTAAAGATGTGCCATGATGATAGACTCCGACCTAAGATGGCTGAATGCTGTCATTATCTCAACAGGTGCTTCCACAAAGTATCTGTTTAAGGGTGTGCACACTCATGCAACCAGCTTATTGTACTGATTTTAATTTGCATATGCTTTCCCACAACACATTGTTATGTTTTCAATGGAATTGTACAGGCTATAGGTCACATTAAAGGTGGGAATTGTTTTGAAATGAGTTATTGTGGTGTCAAGTTACAATAGCACAAAGACCAGGCATTGTAACAGGGGTGTGTACACTTATATGTCCACTGTAACTGTATGGACTCAGCAACACCTGACCTGTAAAACCTGCCTCCACCAAGGTAGACTAATCCCCTTTGGTGGACAGCAGCAATACACAAACCACATAATAGGTTGCTATATTGCTATACAGGGCCACATAGGTGAAGACAACCACTTGGAAGCATGTCCACCTTTATTTGGACAAGCGTGCAAGGTCACAGGTGACTCTTTGTAAGGCTAACTATGATTACAAATCACACATATCCACACTGCCAAGGCCAGTCACAAGGGTGTCTTCACATATGCTGTCAGTCTCAGAAGCAACAAACAAGTCACCCTGTACTGGTGTTAAATCACACCTCATACATGCATGCCATGGCTATAGGAAACCTGCATCAGACAGATTAGGTGTGAACATCATCCCCCTGTCCCCCCATCCCTATAGGGAGATATACATATCAGCCACACCACTCCCTCATTAGTGGTGAGCAGATACATATTGTCTACTAAAAGGCAACAACAGCAAGTCTCCATGGAGCCTGACAACATCCCTGTCTGCATCCTATATGAACTCAGCCATGTGCTCACACTTCCATCACACACTGTAGTCAAACACAGCCTCGGCAACATCCACACCCCATCCACATGGAAGATGGCCACTGTCATCCCTCTACACAGAAATGAATGGGGAATAGAGGTTTATGCAATTAACTGTCCATCATTGGGGGGAATATGACACATCAGGGCCAGAAGTGCAATGCAAGCTAATATTGTCCTGATAGATTACAGGGGTATGGTGTAGTTGTGAATGCTGGCAGCAAATATCCACTGTTAATGTGCAATTTCTGTCCATACTGTTGACAACTGTATGAGGTGCTATGATGTGTTTCACTGTTTATGTCTTCCAGGTGGGATGCAACTCCCCTGAAATCTACCCTACAGTGCAGTAGAAACATCTGAAATAATTGACACTATTGTCAACCATTACGAAGTCATGTTTGGCTGTATGAAGGAACATCTGCGGGAGTGGGCCGCCCTATGGAATGACCTAGTCCACAGGGTAAATGATGTCGCCCTGCACACAAAAACCTATGACCACGCCCAGCATTGTGCTTCCGACCTCACACATAATGCCCGGCAAAGAGCTGCTGCCATAGCCAGTGAAGCGACAGCCACAGGTGGGGCCCCAGTCATGCAGGCCACACTGACACCCATCGAACAGCTCCTCACCAACCTTGATGCACCCACCCCAGGCACACAACATCTTGCTGAATCCAGCATTGTGCATGTGGGTTCCCCCCATACAATGGATGAGGAGCATGCAGGTAAGGCCCTAGTGCACATTAGTAGAGTACTTTAGTACACATACTTGTGTCTGTAGAGTATCTACATGCATATGTCAGATAAGCTAGTAGTTGTGGACGGGGTTTGGTAATGCACATAAATGCACATCTATGGTGCTGAGCAGCATATTTTGTAGTATTGGTGGTTGTACTGTTAATGGGCAGAAATGCTGCTTCCCCCCTGTGTCAAGGCCACATGTGAGTCTGCTGACACTACCTCTCTCCCACACCTATTTAGCTCCCTCTGATCCACAAGTGGGACAGCAGCCTGTAGCTGGTGAGTATGTAATTGTTTTGTCGTGCTTTGCTAATACACCAAATAGTACAACCTCTGCGAGTGAGGCAGCTGCAGGGTCCCAAAGAGCAAAGTATTCAAACAAAAAGAAAACAGGACCAGCATACAAGGCACCTTAAAATGAATTTTATTGATTGAGGTTCTTGAAAAACAGACCGGTTTCGGCAAATATTTAACAAAGCCTTCTTCAGTATTTAAAAAACAACAAAAAAGAACCTGTATTTAAATACTCAAGTGAGTCATGTGCTTAATTACATATGCTCATTCAGACCTGGCTTAAAGAGCCCACCAAGTTTAATAATCCATTTTTTCTCCATTGAATTTAATAAATTATGCCAACCTGATTTATTATGCCTGGATCTTCTAATTTTATCAATAATGGTAAAACTAAAAGTAGCCTTTGGATGTACCAAAGAATGTTTATATAAAGCATTGGTGTCTCTCTTGTGTCTGATATCACTAAAGTGCTCAGAGATTCAAGCTTCAAGGGTCTGGCCAATATAGAATGCAGGACATGTGCATTTGGCCAAATAAATGACCCAATCTGAGGAACAGTTAGCAAAATGTTATATTGAATACTTGAGGGGTGTTTTGACTGCTGAAACTGGAGGTTTTGAATATAATGTTACAATAGATAAAGTGTCCACAAGGGAAGCAACCAATTAATGGATCCCCTGATAATGTGGTCTGGATACTTTTGGTACCTTTCTTCTCAAGATGTTTTTAAAGATTAAAAAAGCAGATAGGATTTTTGCCTTTCCGAAAAAAAACAAAACATCTGTCTGTCAGAATGTCCCTGTCTTCACATTCATGTTAATATGTTCCAATTATGTTGAACAATTTGCATCAATATGCATATCTGGTGATAAATCTAGGTGTTGCTGAAGGTGATTTGTGTCTAGTTTTGTAATGAAGCAATTCAGTGCATTCCATCTGGTCAACTGTGTGCTTGGTATGTAATAGTTGACCCATTTTATACCGGTCATGGAATTTTGCAGATGTGAGGAGGATGAAAGCTGGTTGCATGGAAGTTAATTATTTTGCAAAATAATACATCTAAGAAGATAATTTTATCTCTATCATAGCTGATAGAAAATTCAATCCCCATTTATTTTCGTTCAAATAAGAAACAAATTCGAAATGTATTCTTTATTCTCTCCATACCAACCAGCAGTCATCCAAATATCTGCCAAATGTCCATTTCAACCATGTAAATGTTATGAGAGTCGTAAATAACCTGTTCTTCAAAGTATGCCATGAACAAATCAGCATATATGGGTGCAAAGATGCACCCATAGTTTGTAAATAGCATTTGTCTTTGTAAAACACATTTTGGTCAAAACATGTTCTGTTAAACACAACAAAAGTGTGTTGAAACCTGGCTGTATATTTCAGTTTTGTTGAGCCAGTATTCCAATGCCTCTAGGCCAGCCAATGTGGTATGTTGGTATATAATGATTTTACATCAATGTGCAAAGTAACCAGTCGGGCTCAAGCTGTGTATCAGAGATAATCTGTAAAAATACCGTGGTATCTTGAATTCTAAACGGACACATTGTAAAAGGGGCTTAAGAAATTTGGTAAGGAATAGAGATAATGGTTCTGTTAATGAATTTCTACCTGAAACAATGGGTCTTTCTGCAACAGCTAAACTAAGGAAAGAATCAATCTGTTCCTTGAATACTGGTGTTGGATCAATGGTGAGTTCCGAGTAATAGCGTGCATTGAATAATTGGTTCAGTGCTTCATGATCATATTGTAATGTATACTGAATCACTATAGAAACACCTTTGTCAGCACCAATTATGACTAGATTGTGATTGTTTGCCAATGTGTTGATATTTTCCATGCAACTTATGGATACATTATTAGGTAATGGTGGAATTGATCTAAACTGAAAATGTAGATCTTTGATAATGGCTTGTTGAAACATGTAAACTTGGTGATTCATGGCATGAATGAATGACCTATGGTATTATTTAAATTCAGAGATCTTTGGTTCTTGTTCCTGGAAAAATAGTTTAAGGTTAAGATTTCTACAAAATGAAACAATATCTTGAACAAAACTTTCTTCAGAAACAAAAAAAAACAGGGATGAATGATAATCCTTTGTTAAGAATGTCAATTTCAGAGTGACAGAATTTCTTCTCTTGGATACTGGTGAGCCAGTGGCACCCCTGAATCATGTCAAAGACATGAGATGAATGAATATCAGCTGAAAGTGTCAGTATAGTTATATGTGCCTTTCTTAAGGATAGATTTTAGTTTTGTTTTGTAAAATTAAGGGATCCCCTCTGGTAAATATCTCATCTATTTGGAACTTTTTTTTTTTTTTCCCTCTTTGTATTTCCAGTGTCATAAGTTCCTTGCTTATGTTCTTGATACTATTTGTATATATATATGGTCTGACCCTCAAATTGCTTGGCCTTGTCACTAAGAAGAAATGGATTTAATTTCTTGTTCAATGACTATTATGGAAATTTGCTAGTACTTCAACACATTTCAGGGTTGTCTCTTGTTGAATTTCATTCCATTGTTTCAATAGAAGATCATCAGGGGAATTAACCAATGGTTAAGTTTGTAATGAAAATCTCATATGTTTGTTAAGATTTGAAAAAAATGTTTACACAATTTTCATCAAGGCCTGTGTTGCCAAGGTCATCCAACTTTTCACCAAGGGGACCAATTCCAAAAACAGAAAGATATTCTCTGTCAGAAGACAGCCCATTTATTAAATGATGCAATTCCATGTTTAAATATA
Organism: Protopterus annectens; assembly: GCF_019279795.1. Lineage (NCBI taxonomy): Eukaryota > Metazoa > Chordata > Ceratodontiformes > Protopteridae > Protopterus > Protopterus annectens. The sequence continues at coordinate 578,928,843 of NC_056746.1, forward strand.
TTAATAAAGACCGCTGTCCAAAATAATACCAAAGTTAAATAGACCTGAGCCGGTTCAACATAGGATCAATAAGCAGCAGACCAATATAATATTATAGCTGACATAAGTAAATGTGAAAATATTCCCAAAGGGATTATTCACCTGGATTGGGTCTATTGCCAGTCCTGTCTGAACCAATAAGCCTTAGGTCTGAAGCATCATATGGCTCCTTACTCAAAATGATAGTTGGAGTAATATTTGACAACAGGCTGAAAAAAACGAGATCTAAAATCTTACTGATGATAATCTTAAATAGATTGAAAGGCCTGTAATGTGGAAATGTATAAAAAATTCTAATTAATGCACAATTTGTGTTAAGTATTGTAGTATTAGGCCAAGTGTACAATAGCTCAAACTAATATGGATTGAAAATCTAAAAAATAATAGAAAAATGTGTAGAGATTGATTCTGATGCTATAGAGTCATACAACAATAAAACAATCCCGATGTAGATGCAAGACATCTGGACAGAGACCAACAAACTGGGGGGCAAATGGGCTATGGTAGGGGCATGTATGACACATTAATCCTATACACTGGATACCACAGTGTACACACCCCTGTCAAGATGCAAAGTGTTTCTGATATATACAATGAGACACCAGAATATTACATTCCACACCTTTTCCAGCCTCTAATGTGACCATAACATGAACAATTAACTTGTAAAACAAACAATATGTTAGGCCACCAAATATGGGATATACAAACCTTACAATATGCTGAATGCATATGTGTGCACACCCTCCAGATAACACATTGTAGGAGCAGCTTGTGATGTACTGACAGCATTCGTTCTGCTTGGGTACACACCTGCAATCAAGTACAGGGACTCAGTGTAACAACGAATAACAGTCCACTGTTGGAGCGGTGTATTCATGACATTTGCTCAGTTGCCTGTACCAGAAGCAGCCATGCCTTGCACATATCTTACAAAGCATCTTAGGGATCTCACATTTGAAAGGTATCAGTCAGGACTAGGGTACAATGACATTAACACAGCATTGCATGTACCATGGAACACAGTGGAGACAGTCATCAAAAGGTAAATTGAATATGGGACAACAGTGCTGTTGAAAAGAACCAGCTGTCCTTCCAAAACAGATGGAAGGACATGTTGAGAACTGGTCAGGGAGGCATCCAGGAAACATGCAGCAACACTGAGGGGCTTGCAGGACTTTCTGGCAAGTACTGGTTGTGTAGTACATGTGGCAACACTCGCCTGGATTCTGCATAAGTCTGGCCTATGGGGTAGGGTCAGTAGATACAAGCATTTACCCACACCAAACACCATGCAGGGCTGTGTACAAGTAGCAAAACATAGCAACAGGTCCCCCAAAGGCATGCATTGAAATGTGTAATGGTGTAATGAGACCAAGGTTCAAACTTACAGCCACTATCCCTACAGCTACATGTGGTGCACAAGCAACACCTCACTTCACCTGAAGACCACCATCCACATGTTGAAGCTCACTGGTGGCAGTGCCCTGCTTTGGGGTGGTTGTTCATTAGCTGGAATTAGGCCTGCAGGCATGGTGGAGGGAATTATGAACAGTTCAAATAACACTCATGTGTGGGCCAAAGCTGCCAAGCGTCTGCAAGATGGCTGAGGATGGAGAGGGGTTTCAGCTTCCAACATGACAATGACCTGAAGCATACATCCAATGCTACCTAAGAATGGCTCCACTTGAATACAATCAAGGGTATGCATTGGGCCAGACAAGGACCAGACTTAACACCAATAGTAAACCCCCAGTGTGACCTCCAACATCTGTGCACATGAGCTGCCCTTGCCAGCTGACAGAGTTGGGAGACCTTTGCAGGGAAGACTGTCCAAATAATGCCAAGTCAAGATGTGCTATGCTAATACTCACCTTCCTAGGAAGAGTGACTGCTGTAGTTCACTTAACAGGTGTTTCAAAAAAGCATTGGTTTAAGGGTGTCCACACCTATGCAGCCACTGTATTGCACACATCTCACTCAGTATATTTCACAACTAAAACATTTGTTTCTTTCTCGATTGGATTGCACAGGTCATATGTCACATTTAAGGTGGGCAATGTTTTTGAATGCAGTATTGTTGTCTCATTTTATATGATACAAGAGCCTGCCATGTTAACAGGGGTGTGTACACTTATCATATCCATGTTAAGCATAGAAGGTTGCTGGTGTAACTGGATTTGTTTGACTATACATTCATTGCTGGTGATGAGGTCTGCAAATCAAATGTATGTCATTAATTAGTGACATCAATCCTCATATGATCCCAGTTATGTGTCAGACAAACACATAGGCGTTGTGAGGAACAGAGCAAGCATATGTGCCAGACATCTACACATTCTTCAATGATTTGTACAGTTGTGAGGTATGGTCTACAGTACTTCCCAGTGTGCTATGCAGGTGAACAGCAATAATGTGTACATGTGTGCAGTGTGTTAGAGGAATGGACGTGACCTACTAACAGTACTCATGCATTCCAGAGATGTATATTGTTAGTAACAAGGGTTGAAAATGGCTGCAATGCATGATGATGAGGGCTGTGTGTCATACATATCACCTTTTGGGTAATGTGAGGTCTGTGTAATAGCTTTGTGCCACATCACCCATAAGTGTCTGTGTGCATGTCTGTGTGCATGGCAACCAACCATAATGTACAGGTATTAATTTACATTTATTGTCTTTCCCTCACAGGTGACAATGGGGATCGGGTCTCTCCCACTTGGAAACTGATGTCAGTGTCTCTTCAGACTCTGCCAATGATGATAGCCATAGTAAGGTGCAGGTGGGGTTGTCAGGGGCTGAATTTGTGCCATTGGTTGGCATCCCACTGTTGTCCACCCCATACCTGCACACAGTCACAATGCCCACACATACCTCCTCACCAGTGGCCATAGATGATGGACAGTTGGTGGGTGGTGGCATGGGACAGACAAGTATGGTGACTATGGCAAGTGTCTGTTAGACACCAGCTATAGCCAGATAACAGGCGAGGTCCCACAGAGGCAGACGGGCATGGGTCCTCGAAGGGGGACTACTGCCTGTCATGCCCCTGTCACAAGTGCCACAGCAAGTGTCACCAGACACATGTTTCTGACCATCATGGAGGCACAGGCTCATAGTGAACATAACACAAGACAGCTTCTCAGGGTCATGAATGCCAGTCTTCCTGCTATGAGTGACAACCTCCATGATCATGCTGATGCCCACCATTATTATACTGAGGTCATGGATAGACAGTTGAGTGAGATGGTAGGAATCCTCAACCGTGGAATGTCAATCCTTGAATGTGGAATGTCTGTGATAGAGCATGTGGTGGGAGTTGTCCGTCGGCCACGTGGACGTAGGACAACAGCATGAACAGCTGAGGTTCCACATGGCCATGCAGCTTCTCACTCCCATAGTGGCAGTACCAGCAGCACAACTGCAGAGGGGTCGCTGTCCATGCCACAACTCAGCAGGCCATGGGCACGTGGTCCTGGCCAGTTTCAACAGGGATGTGGATCCAGCAGACAGCGGTCACCATCGGGGAGTAGTACTGCATCTGGCCTTGTGCCTGGTCATGCCAGTGGGTCCCCTGGTAGGCCCAGTTCCCATGTCTGTGGCTGGAGATGGTGAACTGCAGACCCTGCCATGTATGGTCCACAGCTATCCAACATACCTCTGTGTAGGGCAGCCACATGGCGTGACTGTGTGCATCCATACACACACACACACACACATCACCATCATAGCCAGGTCACCTCCAGACTTACACATACCACCTCTGCACTGAAAATTTAATGAACAACTCCCAAACACACACACACACACACACACACACACACACACACACACACATGATGTCAACCAAATGGCTCAGCCTAGGCCATTGGCAAACCAACACCACTCCCTGTGCATAGGATGATACCTATGCCACATCCCTGTCATCCATACCATCAATGCAGGGACATGCTAATATGGGTCTGATGCACAGGGTGAATTTAGTAAAGTTTAACAATGTAATGCTGTGTAAAGTGTTGTCAGCCAGTATGTTTAATGGTTACATGTCAGAGTGTGTAGCTGTCCAGCCATGATGCATTATTGTTGGTATTAATGCTGACAGAATGTGGTCTCCATAATGTATTCTGTTTGTCTTCTATGTGTCTGTGTGTCAGTAGGATGTGGTCCTGCAGACATTATCTACAAGGAGTATGGCGGTGTGGTAACACACTGAGTGTGTCATATCCAGGGTACAGCTGTACACAATTAACAGGTCTGTATAACAGTTTTTGCATGTGCCATGTAACTTATAGGGCTGAGGGGTGCATACAGGTAAGTGTATGGTGGCTGACATCAGCAGATCTTCTATAGTGGACAATAGTAAGTGTAGGGGGTGGAACACACCTCAGATTTGTAAATCCCACACACCCAGAGGGTATTGTGTTGACCCAATACACAGAGAATACTGCACACACACACACACACACACACACACACACACACACACACACACACACACACACACACACACACACACATTTCCCAGGACTGAGATTCATAAGATTATGTGTTCATAGGTGTGCACCATGGGCATGGAGTCATAACAAGCTTAGCCCATGGGAGTACCCTGGCATCAAGCAACCTGACATTTTTCCCAATGCATCTGTTGACCATTGCCACTTGTGTGATGGCCACATTGACAGTTAAATTCCCCATCCACTCATCCAGATTTCTCTTGAAGAGGGCCAGTGAGGTGCTCTGATATGTATGTGACATATATTGCATTACATGTCCACTCACTGGGTTATGTACCTGTCCCTCATCATGTTCTGTTGATTGTGGTAATGAGGTTGAGGTATCCATGGTATGTGGTGCATACATGGTTCATGGTTCATGGTTCATGGATTAGTACTAAGCTAACTTTGCCCATTTACCATTTAAGCCTAATAATTGGTATCCCTTGTAGGCTCAAACCTGCCTTGTGTGTATAAAGCAACACAACCTTAAGCAGCCACCCCACTTACAGATCAGAGTTTCACTAAATATGACATTCCTAACACAGCTAGCCACACATAGCATTGTCAGTCAAGCATGGATTGCCTGTAAGTAGCCAAGATGTGGCCAAGAATACTTGGAGGTATTGCACTCTGTCCATATAGGACAGTTGTTTGCAGGCTAGAGTCCTATTTGTGAGGTACACTTGCAACCTCCACAGTTGTTGCAGATGTCTAGTGAGCTACATGGCAAATGGGACATTGTACCTTCTGGTTGGCCTAATGAGGAGAGAGTAAAGGGAGACATTGACCTCTTCCTTACTGGATGAAACACCGTAACTTATGAGATGTGCCATATAGAAGTTATTTATTTCCACAGTAGCAGTGTGGTGGCCATAAGAGAGGTCACTGTCAGCCTGTGTTCCCAGGCCTGTTATAAGGAATTCTGTGTCCATTGGACTACCAGCAATGTGTTAATTCATGATAAACACATTGATTCCACGTGGTATTGTGACACATTTCTTTCCATTCAGCCTAAGGCCAGATGTCTCAGTGGGGCCTTTATGCAGGATGTCAACATGATATGGAGATGTACACATAGCACCCACCTTGCAATTGTCTGCGAACATTGTCAGCCTGGGTTCCTTTGTGTTGTTCTGGATGTCAGAGGCATACATGACAAACATGAGGAGACCCATGACCAGACCCTGTGGTACTCCACTCGTGACTGATTGGCAGTCTGACATGAAGTCTGCTACCTTCACACTGTGGGTCCCATGCATGAGCCAGTTTGCAACCCACCAAGTGACATAGGGGTTGATGCCTAGATGGCTGTGTTTGTCTATTATTCCTGAGTGGGGAATGGTATCACAAGATTAGAAGACCCGCCTATCTTGTTTTTGTGTCTGTACTGTTACACATTTATTTCACATGGCACACAGCTTCTAGGGCTGCAGAGTGTCCACAGTGGACATTTGGATATGTACCGGGTGCGACAATTTTGTAACACACATACACACACACACACACACACACACACACACACACACACACACACACACACACACAAAGTTGCCAGTACTGGGATTAGAACTCCTGCCTATCTAGTTATTTCTACTGTAGTGTTACACAATTATCAGACATGCCACAGAGCTTAGACAACTTCACCTAGTCCAAAGGTACTTCTAAGGTGAATGACTTCAACAGGACTTCTAAATTAGGGTGAGGGGAAGTGTAAAGGGTGCTACACAACTCAAAATAGTATAACCCACACAGTATATGATTCTCACACAAACACACACACACACACACACACACACACACACACACACACACACACACACACACACACACACACACACACACACACACACACACACACACAGAAACACGCACTTGCCAGTATTGAGATTAGAACCCCTGCCTGTCTAGTTATGTGTACTATGGTGTTACACATTTACTGCACATGCTACAGAGCTTACTGGACTAACAGCTGGACAAAGGTGCTGATAACTTCACAGCTGAGGTAAAGTATTAGAGATGGCAGAAAGTCTGCCTTCAGTTTTTCCCTTACATCTTGCTAGTTCTTTCTGTCTTGTGCTTCAAATAGCATACTAGCTTTGCACTTCAACAGGCTATTGTATCAATACGTGTAGCCCACCTGGGAGCCATCAGCAGTACTCGTTCCTCACAGAATTAGCCCCAGTACTTAGTAGTTATGACCACCCCTCCTAGCATGATTGAAGTGCAGTTTTATGTGCTTTTACCCATTAACCTGGTGCACATGTCCATTCTGGGGCACTGTTGCAACTACCTCATGTACACAGACAACCCTCTCCTCTAAACTTCAAACACTTAGGCCTGTGAGAGTTACCCCTATATCACCAAATGTGGAAATAGGTTGTCTCCAGTAAAGACTGCACTAGCTGGTCAAGAGGATAAGGTCAATACCTGCACCACACCATGTGGAACACATAGCTCTACACAACACCCACTATGACAGCCCTAACATACACTGAAATACCATATGACAGTAAGGCACTGCATACAGCCTACCTTGATCTGGCCAAGGCTTTTGATACCAGTCCTCAGTCAGGAATTATTGCTAAAACCACCAAACTAAGCATCAACCCCTATATCAATGGCTGGGTTGCAAACTGGTTCAGAGAACACACAGCGTGACAGTGACAAAATCCAAGTCAGACTGGCAAGCAGTCACAAGTGGAGTCCCACAGGGATCAGTACTGGGTAGTTCCCTGTCCAGTATCTACTTCTCAGGACTCCAGCCCAACACAGAGAAACTCTGGCTGACCAAGTTCACAGAGGACTGCAAGCTGGGAGCCATCATTAACTCCATATGTGATGCAGACATCCTACAGAAAGGCCTCACTGAGACCAATGCGTGCTATGGAAACCATGGCCAGAAGCTTAACACCACAAAATGCATCATCCCCTTTGGTAAAACACTTAGTTCCCAGTAAGTACCACATCGATGGGAGCCCAATGAACACTGTAGGCATTATAAGAGATCTGGGGACACAGGTTGACAGCAACTTATCCTTCAACCACCACATTGTCACTGTGGTCAGGAAGTCCTTTTATGTGGCACATTGTATTACTAGGGAGTTTGTATCCAGGAAGACAGAGGTAATGATCTCTGTCTACTGTTCCCTCATTCGACCACTCATCAGGTATTCTAGCCTATTTAGCATGGACCTCAGTAGACACCTGCAACAGCTGGAGAGGCCACAGAAGCACCTCACAAAGAGGTTCCTAGGCATTAAACACATGTCCCACACAGACAGACCCAGAAGACTCCAGCTATTCTCTGTGTCATATCACCTAGTCAGAGGCTATCTGTGCTTGACTAACAAAGCCATGTCTGACCCAGCTGTTTTAGACATGCTACATATAAAGACATCCCAATCCCTTCACACCACACACTGCAGAGACTTCTACCTCATTACCACAATCACCACAACATGCTGGTGGGACCAAGAGACTGCACATGCCCTGGAATACACTTCCCATACATATCATGCAGGGCACCTAGCTGACCCTGTTTCAGAGAAATCTTGATGAGTGGATGGGTAATAGACAGTTCACCCCCAGGATCACTGCCATGGCTCTACTTGATACAGGCACTGGGAAGTAACATCAGGTGCCACAATGGCAGGGCCCTTCTATGGGCTAGGCTTGTAAAGGCTCCTGGGCCATTAGCCTACTACACACTTATGAGCCTATAAGAGGAATTACATCAGCAGGAATGATAAAGTAGAGCAGTGGGTGTTAAATTATCAAAATACTTTGTCCTACAAACAGACACACTTACACACACACACACGCACACACACACACACACACACACACACACACACACACACACACACACACACACACACACACACACACACACACACACACTTGCCAGATGTCAGAGTAGGACTCCTACCTAACTAGTTATTTGTACCATAGTGTTACACAGTTATCGCATGTACCACAGAGATTATGGGGCTAAGGGCTAATGAAAGGGACTTCTACGGTGAGTGATATCTGCAGGACTGCTAAAGTGGAAAGTATACTTGGTTGGAATGGACCCAAAAGCTTTAACTTGTAAACACACATGAACACACATGTGGGACTCCATTCCAGGAATTGTTCTACTCTAGTCCAGCTTGCTTTGTGCTACAGCCATACCTCTCGACCTGCTGTTGCAGGATATCTGGAGACAGCCTATCAAAATTCAGGTACAATGGGCCATATGGTGATTGTGACTATTTCTTTCAGGAATGTATGGGCTGCTAGGGTTACAGGGCTTGTTTTACCAGACATCTGACATATATGCTGTTTGATACTGTCATGTATTGTTTCAGTACCTCATGACATACCTCCTCAGATCATCACAGTGATTTACCAGAGGAATACAGGGTGGATGATGCACACACCAAAATTATGGGCCAAATGCTATGCATTCTTGCACAATCCAGCCTGTTGAGAGGTGTGCCTACAAGCAATTTACTGCTGGAGCTGTGGAAACAGTCCAGCACCTTGGTGATATATTATAATTGCGGAATTTCTGTGCATTTCTGACTGATTTCCAGTCCACAGTTGGGTAATATAAGTCAGACAGGATCAGGGTGACAGGCAGACTCCAGACAGATTTGTAGGAGATAAGATATGGGGGGGTGTCCTAGGTCAGATATGTTTGCCTATAGCTACCAGTGCTTTGCATAGGGGTCTGCTCAAAGGTTGACTGCACTTGGAGGGTCTTGTGTGTGTCAGACTGTTTGACTACCCTGGAGGTGTGTGTTTGTCTGATATATATATATATATATATATATATATATATATATATATATATATATATATACCCTCATTTTGCTTGGCTGGCCACATTTTGGAGTCAGGATGTTGCATAGGATGAGTGATCAGGGAAGGATGTGTTAGTCCCCATGGCTGTGGGCCAGGGTTCTGTAGGTGCAGACATATCACCATCTTCCAGGTTTAGGACTGCCTGCAATGAGTGCATTTCCATGTTTAGACTCCTAGCCCTGCCTGTCAACTGTACAGAGTATCACAGAATGTCCACATTCAAGACTTGTATATCTTGTTGGTTATGCAAATTAGTGTGGTATTCAAGGAAAAGTGTTTTGCAAGTCACTCAGGGTTGAAGTCAGATATTGCTGACATTTGACATTGCAGTTTCTAACTTCATACCCATCAGACATTACATGCTACTACGATCATTCCTTCAACTTTATTACATTATTAGAAGAGTATTTCAAAGGTGTCCTTCTCTCTGGACATTTTTCACCCCATTATTCATGGCTTTGTGCAGATGTCTGGCTCTCTGATACTGGCAGGTTTTCTCCTAGCAGTTAGCAGCATGGCCTTTCTTTGACTTTTTTAGACTTTGCTATGTTGCTGTTATGGACCCCATGACACTCCCTAACAGGGCACTGTGGGTGAGGCATGGGCATTTGTCACAGGCCTGTAGGCCAGGTGTGACAGATGCAGGCCATCTGTAGCAAGGCAGTGCATTCTGATGATCATATGTTCCCAGGCTGCCAGCAGTGGACAACCCTGGGATGGCACCAGTAAGTTGACTGTGGGTAATACTGACAATTGCTTTCTGTTTGTGTTGAGCCATCACTCTAGTTGACAGCTGGATGCTGCTTAAGGCTAGGGACATGTTACTGCATTTCTATGGGACTATGCGGGGGGGGTGACACATCTGTACGCAATACACATTTGAAGAGACTGCTGATATTTGCTTAACATTTTGGACGCATTTAGCATAGTGGTGTGCCCTATCTTTCAGACTACAGGCATAACAGTATCGACCACAGTTCAGATTGTTCTGGCATAGACATTTGTAGTTTCAGACTTCTTACCTTCCAAGGGCATACTTCCACTGCCAGACCTGCTGTGATATCACTGTGTAAGAGTCTGTGAGTGGGGATTTCAGGAATGTCGCCATGTGGGGGCCTTTGCCAGGCATTTCTGTATGGTTTTCTACAGCTGATCTGCTGGGTGAGGCTGGGGTTGGGTATAGGACCCCAACCTTGACATCCATGCATGTGACCTATGACTCCCCATTTATTTGACTCACCACACATACTGCATTGGTATTTGTCAACTAGGGTAGTACTGCATGGTGTGGGCAGGCCAGTACTGGGAATCCACTTCTTGCTGTCCCACAGAGCTGTCAGTTGTCTGCTGATATCACACTAACCCACCCCATTCCCTTGCATGCTTGAATCAATACCATAGATATGCTATCAGAACATTCCACTCCATTCATTAATTTTGTTAAGGAGGCTGACTTACTTTGTGCCTGAGGTTGTTGTGAGGATGGTGCTTGAGGGCTGACTATGTTGGATACACACAGTATACTGCCTATAAATGGCAGGGTGTAGGTGGTGTGTTGCTTGGCATCCATTTTACTGTCTGTGTGAGTCAGAGAGAGAGAGAGAGAGAGATCAGTCCCTTGGGTCCTACAGTGTCAGTGCATGTGCTATGCATTGCCTCTTTGCCAAGGACAGGGCATACTGGGCACGTCTCTGTCTGCCTACAGGGGCAGGCTCAGGATGTTCCTCCTATGAGTCCCTCTGTGCCTGTGGGGACCTTGGCAATGGTGGGGGGGGGCAGTGTGGCCCTTTCCCATTTTGTTCCTGCTGCAACTGTTTCCGCAGGATCATATTGTGTAGCATGGTACATACTATGAACATGTGTGCACATGTGATGGAGAGTACTGCAAGTCTCCACCGGATATGTCAAAGCAGTGGAACTGTGACTTGAGCATCCCAAACACATGCTCTATAATGATCCCAGTTTGTGTGTATGCCTCATTATGGCATTCTTGTGTGGGTGTGTGTGCATTTCTGATGGGTGTCATCATTCACGGCTCCAGTGTATAGCCAGTATCCCCACCAGATGTCCATATGGGATATCCCCACTGGCAAAAGCCTGGTACAGCTGTAACGAATGCCAGATGTGGGATTCGTGATAGCTGCCAGGGCTGTCAACACACACATTCATGATAATGCCCTGGGCATCACACATGACCTTGCAGTTAATGGAGTGGAACCCCTTGCGGTTTAGGTAGAACCTACCCTGGTCACCGGGTGGTGCTTTGATGTGCATGTGCATGCAGTCTATGGCACCCAGTACCTCTGGGTATTCTGCTACATGGTGGAGGAGGCACATATTGCTGGTCCTCTCCTCATGGGTGTTGGGGAAGTAAATGTGCCCAGTGGCATGCAGTCGCATGGCATCCAGGAACTGGTGGAGTATCCTGGATGCAGATGCCTGTGAGACCCCCATGGTATCCCCAGTTGGTCTTTGGAAAATACCTGTAGCTAGTATTCATAAGGCTACACATACCTTGGTATCCCCTGGGATGGGTTCCCCTCTATTGGTTCTGGGTCTGAGGTGAGGCCAGCATGGCTCAATGAGTTGCTGAAGTATGTCCCTGTCCACCCTGTAGCACTATACTATCTTCAGATCATGTAGCCCCTGGAAGGTTACCCTGGGTCTGAACACTATTCTCCTCCTCCTCGGTCTGAGTCAGTTGTCAGCATTGTCCTCCTCACCACCCTCAGTCTCTAGCACATACTAATAGATCAAAGCAACAGCAGGCCCTAACATGTTTTGTTAGTTACGTCAGTTTAAAATTCCCCTAAATGTGTACACCAGTAGTGTTGTTTGTGGGAAAAACCAGACTGAAAGGTGTTTGCATAGTTTATAGTAGTGTGCTGGGCTGCTGCCTCTGTAATTGGCTGATTGTGATACATTTCACCTGCCAGCTGTGGTTGTTCTCCTTGATTGCCTTCCTTCTGCAGTTTCCCCTTCCCATTTTCTCCCTGTTTAAGCCTTGATGTGTACCGCACATTCCTGGTGCTCAAATGTAAACAGTTCTGCTATCCCCTGTGTTTTTTTTCTTTTTTTTTTAGGCCCGGTGCACATCACACACACATTTAGCTAAAGTAAACACCTTTAAGCAGAACTGTCCCTCCCTGGATGCGAACATGCTCTGCATTTCATGGAATAGGAAAATACAACCTTCATCCCCCTCTCACCCCCAAAAGGACCCATAACTATACCAGAAGAATGTAGTGCCCCTGACATTACAGACACTCAGGTTAAAACAGCCCTCTCCACAGCCAAAAACACAGTATCAATGTAACTGGATGGTGTCCAAGGCTGCGTCCCACATGAGCTCAAAGATGAACTAACCCCTCACCTAAACACAAAGTTTAAACTCAGCCTCTCCACAGGCTATTTGCCCACATGGTGGCACACAGCAACAGTTATTCCGCTCCACAAAGGTGGAGCCACAATGGACCCCAGGAACTATCGCCCTATAAACCTGACTAACTTGGTCTGCAAAGCTATGGAGCACATCATCATGGATCTCATTAACAGAGACATTGGAAACCTCCAAACAATGGACCCTACCCAGTTTGGCTTTGTTAAGGGCAGATCATGCCTCCTAAACCTGGTGGACTTCTTTGAGACAGTTGCCAAGGCTATAGACGAGGGAAAGGTGGTCCACACAGCCTACCTAGACCTCGCAAAAGCTTTCAACACCATTCCCCACTCAGGTATTATAGACAAGCTCACCAGCCTGAACATAAACCCCTATGTCACGAGATGGGTTGCCAACTGGCTCACAGACAGAACCCACATGGTAAGAGATGCGGGAGCTAGGTCTAACTCTAAACCTGTTACAAGTGGCGTTCGTCAGGGCTCAGTCCTAGGACCCCTCCTGCTCGTCATATACTTCTCAGAGGTACAGGAAAGCACAAGAGGATTATGGCTGACCAAGTCTGCAGACGACTGCAAACTAGGGGCTATAACTGACTCTCCGGCTGACACAGACATCCCTCAAAAGGGTCTCACTGATACAGATACCTGGTGTCAAAGCCATGGCCTCAAGCTACATGCCAAAAAGTGCATAGTCATCCCCTTTGGAAAAAACAAAGTACCCACAAATAACTACATAAGTGGTAGTCCCCTAAATACGGAAGACGTAATAAGGGATCTGGGGACCCAAGTAGATAGTAACCTCTCCTTTGATAATCACATTGCCAAAGTGGTTAGGAAATCCTTCTATGTGGCCCACCTAATCACAAAAGGTTTTGCATCCAGATCAAAGGAAGTCATTGGGCCCCTCTACGCATCACTCATCAGACCCATCATAGAGTACAATGCCCCATTTGGGATGTACCTTACAAGACACCTGCAACAACTGGAAAGACCAAAGAAGTATCTCACCAAGAGGATCATTGGCCTCAAGCAGATGCCCTATGCAGCTCGACTGAAGAAACTTCAGCTGTACTCGGTTGCATACCGCCTACTCAGAAGTGATCTCTGCCTGACATACAAGGCCATGTCCAACCCAGAATTGATGGACATGCTCCACTTAAAGAAAACCATATCCCCTGGAGCCACATGCTCCAGGAATTTAAATCTCACCACAACAATAAATAGGACGTGCTGGAGGGATAGATTCCTGTCCCAGGGACTTGCCATGCTCTGGAACAAGATTCCAATGTACATTAGGTAGAGCTCCTCACTAACCCTCTTCAAGAGGAACCTTGAGTGGATGGGAAACAGAAAGTTTACCCCAGGGATCACTTCAATGGTTCTGCTGGACAGAGGCACAGGGAACTAATCTAAGGAGGCGGCAAAAGCCAACACATTCTGGCTAGGCTTATAAATGCCTTCGGGCAGATAGCCTAGTACCTACCTATGAACCTATGAACCTAAGACACATCCCCTTCCTTAGCTGTGCTTAGCTAAGGGCAAACATGGGCCACTGAGCTCCAATGTGCTTACAGCAAGCATGACACACCCTGTTTTCATGTTAGCTGCTCCTCCTGTCTACACCATGGTGTTAGAGCACCTACACAGTTAGGTGCAGTCTGACACTTAGAAGAAATTTGTGATTCAGTATAAATCCCCTCATTTGCATACACCACTGCCTTACTCCTGAGTTACTACACTTACACTAAGCCTTTCCCCTTAGCAACCACTATTCCCTGGTATTGTTTTCATTCTGCATGCCATTGACTGTAATGGCAAAATGCAGATTTCTCTCAAAATTCATTTTTTCCCCTTTTTTTTCTTATTTTTGGCACAATCCCATTTGTGCGCCACTGCCCTATGCTTAAACGGCCAAGATCAGCCAAAACTAAACTTTTATTTTTAAAAATTTTAACTATTTTTCATGCCAATGGCCATATATTTAGCCATTGGCATGACTAATAAATGGAATACATGTTTTATTTGAGGTTGTCATGCCTCCATTTTCTTATTTGCAGAAATGTATTCAGCTAGTAACTGAATACATTTCTGCAGGTTACACTATTCCTGCACAAACACCTGCCTGCTTACTGAATCGCTAATTCACCTCATTTGCATGTTTTCCACCAACAAATTAGGTAATTAGCATAAGGCAGTGGTGTCGGTGTTGGAATAGTGTAGGAGCGCTCGTGCACATCCCAGGAGACCTTTGCTGAATTGTTCAGTGGACATATTGTGTGCAGCAGCTCCTGCACTATTCCTGCACGTCATGCAGGTCTTATTGAACCCCGGAGACACATTGTACATGAGAGGACAGAAAAGATCTTCCAGCTTGTTGAAGTAAGTTACTGGCCACAAAGTATTCTACTAGAACCTTTGATCTGCACTGAAGCTGATTTCCTTAAAAAGTGACTTGTGTGTGTTTAAGCCAATGGTAAGAGATTTCTGTTTGTTTTCCTAGTCTGGTAGGTCTTATTTTACATGTCGGAACCCACAGTAAAATACCTTGTTTTATTCACCCAGAGTTTTGTGATTTAAAAATTCTACCCAAATTTCCTGTACTTTGTGTACATTGCTTATTTTTTATTATTATTATTTTTTTAATCTGGATGCTGCGTGAGACACAAAATTAATCACTGCTAAGCTGGATAGGTTTCATTAATGGGAAGACATTATGAGATATTTCAGTGATGTTTATTTGAATGTTACCACCTTTCGGATAGAGACCTGTTGGTAAGTGACTGAACTCTTACCAATTTATGTTAAGCTACAGTCTCCTACTAGTACAAGACCCAAAAGGAGGAAAAACATTCAGCTACTGAGGTCTTGGCATCAAAAAGAGGGAAAAAGAGAAAATTGTATTATTGTGAACTATTTGTTTGTACAGACATACAAAAGGGCAGGTGAGAACTGTTATTTGACTGTTACTGATGTAATAACTGTTGGTAGCAATGAATTCTCAGTATTAAAGTGGTTGTGGACTGGTTTGCATTACAAAGCCCAAATGGGCAGGAAAGAATAAATAAACTTTGAGTTTGCACTTGCAAACACAGATTTTTTTTAATTTCATCCTTACATATTACAACAACCTTTAGCTTTTAAAGTGCAGTGTTTTTTTTGTTACTGCAGTTGTGTCAGACATAGATAACTCACCCTACATTCATTAGTTGCTTAGCCTATTGCTTTGCTGCTTCTTCCATTTTGTGAGGTCTTAGTGTTGTTAATAATATGGTAAGAGCAGTTTGTTTCCACTTCACCATGAATGTCCCTTTATCTGCTCTCGTTTGGATATGAGGTTGCTTTTGAGACTGGAAAAGGAGAGTGTTTTTTTTTTCTTTTGATCTGATACGGAGGATGGTGTGAAGCCTGAAAGTGTATTCATAAGACATGGGTATCAAAATTAGAGAGGTCCTAAGAAGATGACTGCGTCTTTATTGGTACCATTCTTTATATACTCTGGAAGTCTGATCCTACCTCTATGAAATAACAAAAGAATTTCAGTTCCAGTCATTAAGTCAAGACAACACAGTGAAGAGCAAGGCTCATGAGTAATAGATCCCAGTCATAACAGATTTTAGCAAGGTTCATCAGTAATATATCTCAATCACAGCAGATCTTAGCAAGGTTCATGAGTAAAAGATCCAAGTCATAGTAGATCTCGGCAAGGTTCATGAGTAATAGATTTCAATCATAGCAGATCTTAGCAAGGCTCTTGATTAAAAGATCCAAGTCATAGCAGATCTTAACAAGGTTCATGAGTAAAAGATCCAAAACATAGCAGATCTTAGCAAGGTTCATGAGTAATAGATCCAAATCATAGTAGATCTTAGCAAGGTTCACAAGTAATAAATACCAGTCATAGCAGATCTTAGAAAGGTTTATGAGAAATAGATCTCAGTCCTAGCAGATCTTAGCAAGATTCATGAGTAATAGATTCCAATCACAGCACATCTTTTTCATTCTATTGTCTAGAAATATATCACTGATTCATTGTGTGATGATGTGAGGTATTGCCAGCTATGCCAGGAGAAGTAGGGCAGTGGATGTGTAACATATGCCAGCACAGCTGGCGGGAATTTAGTAAGGAATTATATGTTATTTGAGTATCAAACTGATTTGTGGTCCCACCTTTATTACACTCACAAACCCCTCCCATCTTTCCAATAGCCAACCACAGAGCTAACCCAACACTACCTCCTCCATCTTCCCACTACATCACACCTCCTCATCTAACATGTACAAGCATACCTTACCTATGCTCACTGCATGCACTCTCCTTGCATATCTTACATCCTACCAAAGCTCCATCATTCCCCCACTCAACCACTATCACTGTACTACTACTCACACCACCACTCAAGTCTCACCCTCACTCAGCTCCCCTCCCACCAACTCAAGAACCATCCCTATGCACCCCCCACATATTCTACCAGCTATATTACTCAAACATAAAGCATCCCTACAACTTAACATAGTAACCCTCCAACCATACCTATTACCCACAGAGCACAATCATAAAGTTTCCCTTATGAACAAACACATTCAAAAACTGAGAAAACTAATAACCTCATGCATATCAAAACTAGCCCTGAGTGGAGACATCCACCCCAACCCTGGCCCTACGATCTCCAACCCCAATCCTCATAATCAGACTAGAAACCACAACGTCTCCCATATTACAGCCAATAGAAAGCCAAGTGACTTCCTTCTACTAAGCCTAAATATTAGAAGTATATCCAACAAAGTCCATGAACTCCATGCCATCATAGACTTGTACTCCCCAGATATAGTCATCCTGACAGAAACCTGGCTAAAACCTCACATTACCAGTGAGCAAATACTCCCTACAGGTTACAGCATACTAGGAGTAGACCGGCTAAACAAGAAAGGAGGCGGTGTAGCTATAATATTTAAACAGCATCTAAACATCCAGATCTTAAAATCATCAGCTTCACAAATAGGCAATGAAGAAATAATATATACCAACCTCAAAATAAACCAAAACAAAACCATCAACATAAGTGGATGCTATTTCCCACCTGGCCAAAATAACCCTCCACTAGAAAACCTCCTCAGCTGGTCTAGCCACCATCTCCCCCAGAAACTATAATTTTAGGTGATTTCAATATTGACTGGCAGTCCTGTTCTAGCAACTATCCAACCCATCATGTAAACCTTCATGGCTTCACTCAACTAGTCCAGTCGCCAACCAGGATAAATAAAACCTCCAGCAAGCACACTATCCTGGATGGATACTAGTCAGTAAGAGTCCCCAGTCATATATAACAGGCTGCTTATTCGATAGCCTCAGTGATCACTCCCCAACATTCCTACTCAAAAAATACCTACACTAAGCTAAACCTGTCATCTACCATCAAATATGTAAAAAACTAAACTTTAACTCACTCACATTCATCTCATCCCTCAAAGAATGTAACTGGCATCCTCTAAAGCACCTCAGTCTTGATGACACAGTTGAATTTTTTAATACTACCTTCCTGAGCATCCTTAATTACCATGCCCCCATAAGACTTTCCAGAACCAAAGCCCAACCCTCCCCATGGCTACAGAAAACCACTAAGTCAGAAATGAAAAACAGGGATAAAGCCTGAGAGCACTGGCACAAAACCAAAACCCCTCAACTAGACAGAAATTCATAGAACTATGCAATAGAGTCAAAAAGCTAATAAAACAGGACAAATTCCAATACTACCAGTCTACCCTAGACCCCTCCCAACACAGCCCCAAACAATTCTGGTCCTCCATAAACTCCATCCTCCACCCAGGTAAAGTCAGAACCCCTCCTCCTAACATCCCTCACTCCTCAGAAAATATTGCTACCTCATTCAACACACACTTCACACAAACCATACTATCACTAGCTAAACAACACAACCCCCTCCCCTCCAACCCACACCTTCAACTAGTAATCTCCCCACTGCCTTCTCTTTTTCTCCTGTACCTACCTCCAACATAAAAAACTCTTAACTAAACTTAAGCCCACCAAATTAGCAGCAGACAACCTCCCAAGTGAATACCTACAAATTGCAGCTGATGCTCTGGCCTACCCAGTATCCATCTTGATTAACCAATCTCTGTCAGAAAGTTACGTTCCCACACTGTGGAAAGTATCACATATAATTCCCCTCCACAAAGGCTGACCCTCCACAGAACTAACCAATTACCGCCCCATAGCTATTCTCTCTCCACTCTCCAAAATACTAGAGAGATGCATACACTCTCAGGTCTCAGACTACCTCCTTACTAAAAACCTACTTTCCAATACTCAGCATGGTTTCCGACCAAACCATAGCACCACCACCACTGCCTTACTCTCCTTTACTAACACTATCCTTCAGCATAAAAACAATGGCTATCTCTCCACTGATATTTTCCTAGACCTATCTAAAGAATTTGACATGGTTCCACACAAACAACTTATCTCTGTCCTCAATAAACTATCCTTTTCTCAGTCAGTCACCAACTGGTTTCAGAGTTACCTGTCTGACCGCCAACAATCCGTTGCATGGCAGAATGACATATCTCCCCAACTACCTGTCTCCATAGGGGTTCCCCAAGGATCCATCCTTGGACCCCTACTCTATTCTGTTTTCACCAATAATCTAGCCTCTGCCACCAAACATGGCACACTCATACAATACGCAGATGACTCAACCATCATCTGCTCAGCCCAGTCCCTACCCAAACTGCAAAAAGTCACACAGGAAGCCTTTTCCTCTGTTGAAACTTGGTTATTCGATGCCCAGTTAATACTCAACCCAAAAAAAACTAAACTACTCATCTTACAACCCACCAAACATACTCAAAACAACTCTCACTTTAACATCACAGCAAAAGACAACACCACTATATACCTAACTGAACACAACAAATTGCTAGGAGTGGAAATAGAAAATAAACTAAAATTTGACATTCACATATCCATGGCCATATAAAAGTCCACAAAAAACTCGGAGCGTTATATAGAAATAAGCAACTTCTCACCAAAGCATAAAATATTTCAATACCAAATTCCCACCTTATCTCCACCCTACTTTATGCCTCTCCAATATATACCAACCTAAGGCAATGCGATCTAAACAAGCTAGAGACCTGCTACAACAAAATCGCCAAATTCGACACAGGGGCATCCTACCGTAGTCACCACTGTCTCTCACTTGCTGAACTGGGCTGGTTTGAACTCCCTCACCTCCTTCAATGGTATCAACTCTCACTCGCCGACAAACTAGTAAGCCATCCACTAAATGTCCCATCTCTCCAGAATCTACTCCAACCTTATCGCACCACCAGACCACTAAGATCCAGCAACAAAAATCACTTGCAGATCACTAAAGCCAATAACTCTGCTGGGGAAGCACTATTCTCTTGCACCATAGCCAAATTATGGAACTCCCTCCCACCAACAATTACCTCCATACCATCATGCACCCACTTCAAAACTTTACTAAAAGCGCACCTAAAAACATGCTGGTTATGCCCTTGCAACTCCCACTCTAATATCACCCACCCCATCCAACCACTACCTTTCTTTCCACTCCACTAACTACCTTGATTATAGCAAGCTCAGATGCTCATAAGCCTAGTACTTATTATACAGCAGAAACATCTTATTGTAACATTTGTTAATGTCTGTTATGTACTTCACAGATAAGGATTCTAGTTGTCTACTGATGTACTATGTTCTTCATCTGTAAATATGTTGTAAGTAATTGCTATGTTAAATTGTTAATCGCTATGTAATCCAATGTAACTACTGTCTGTTTATTTTAACTGTGGAGCTTTTCTCCCTGGGCCTCTGCTGAAAATGGACCTACGTCCATTTGGACACTCCCGGTTAACAAATGTAAATAAAATAAAATAAATAAAAATAAAAATTTGTACAGATGCTTATGCAGAAAATGGATTTTTAATGTTGCTTATATTAAAAATGTACCAACAATGGGTCTTGAGGTGTATTGTAACTGAAATATATATATATATATATATATATATATATATATATATATATATATATATATATATATATATGTGTGTGTGTGTATATATATATATATATATATATATATATATATATATATATATATATATATATATATATATATATATATATATATATATATATATATATATAGGGTCTATATTATAACCGCAAAACCTCACATATGCGAATATGGAAACGTCGACATATATTGAGCAAACCGCGAAAACACCGAACGTCCTGAACCGCAGAATTCAAAATGTTGAATCGGCATAGTTGGCCAATCTCACCGCCCACTACGTACTACCTACCCAAACAAAATAAATAATCCGCATACATACACGTAACAAAACCCTACTTCTAACCCTAAACTAAAGCTTACATATATTACTATGTATGCACTTGCCTTAACCCACACCCTAACCCTAAGGTCCGTAACTATTGCACACTTACCTTAAGGAGTTATACTGGAGAAGGGCCAACTATGATGATTCAGCATTTCAAATTTCACACTTCAGGACATTCGGTATTTTCACGGTTCACTCAATATGTGTTGACATTTCTGTATTCGCGCAACTGCGGTTTCGCGGTTGTAATAGGCAACTATACATATATATATATATATATATATATATATATATATATATATATATAATGTGTATGTATGTATGTATGTGTATATATATATATATATATATATATATATATATATATACATATATATATATGTGTTAACAGAGAATACTGGAAGAGAAGAGGTTAAGCTTAGCTCTAGCTAACTTTGGAAAATAGTAAGAAATTAAATTACTGGGCCAAGGCCATAAAGATGTTATATCACAGTTTTGAATAAACCCAGAGATGCAATGTCTGTAAGAAGCATGATTTGTTAGTCTCTGTAGGAGAAGTTTGTAATTGTTTTATGCCTTCCAGAAGCTGTACCAGATCTGAGCAATGCTCTTGTGTATGTATTATTGACATGTAAGTGCTAAATCCTGGCAGTTTCTAGCAATGACGGGTTGCATGAGAAGTCAGATGATCAAATGTATGTGATGTCATTCAGTACAGAAATAATGTTTTAATAATAGGTGAGACAGAAGTCTCAGGGCAGTCTGTTTCTTGGAACCTGACATAGGAGGCTGCCTCCCCTACTTCATTTTCCCTTGCTCTAATAATTAAGTGGGAACAGTAGTTTTCTAGATCAGTCAGGAAAATATAGTGAGAATAGCTAAGTATTGTTTTTCTATAACTGTGTGATTCTTTCTATCTGTGTTATTTTTAATATTTCCTGTGACTGAAACTCTGGTGTTTACTGTAAATAGATATTTCCTATTTTCATGTTCTTTTATTATTTATTATTAAATATATTTCAACTTTTCATTGTGGCTGGTCCTTTAGAGAATAATTTAACCTTTGAGAGTGCTTATATCTATTGGTGACACTGTGGCCACTCCTGAATCCTGATTGTTAGGTCAACATTACCATTGTATACTATTAATTTCACTCCTTTTAATTGGATACCCTTGCAAGACCCTTAGGTTGCTGGCTTTATAGTGTCTGGTGGCAGTCATAACTACCTTATAGTCTGGGCAGAAGGGGGCACAGCAGGTAAATCTGTGCCAACCTTTTCCAGGTGTGTGTGTGTGTGTGTGTGTGTGTGTGTGTAAATCAAATATCACAGTGTGTGTGTGTGTGTGTGTGTGTGTGTGTGTGTGTGTGTGTGTGTGTGTGTGTGTGTGTGTGTGTGTGTCAGCTACTTGGAGTAGGGACACGGACACTAGTTTCACAGAGAGGATGCTGGAGGCTTGGCTTGGACACTCAGATGAGGACTTAACCCTATAGCTGTGCTAGTGGGGAGACTTATTGGGGCCCTGGAGGGAGACAGATATAAAGAAATCCAGACCCCTTGGCTAACTGTGCTCTTAAGAGAAATTGTGCTTGATGCAGAGAGGTCTGCATCTGGAAATACTTAGTGTATCCATTTCTATTCCAGTTGAACATCCCTCTCCAGTGTCAGCAGTGAGGATTCAGGCTCCTTGATTACTGGCCCAGAGTGGGGACGTCACACCTTGTTTTCTGATATGCATAGTCTTGTTTTAGATACTACAATTGCCTACTTATTTTATTTATTATGGTTTGTTAACTGGGTTAGCCCAGCTGGGCTTGTGGCCCATCTTCAGTGGAGACCCGAGGAGAAAAGCTCCGGTTCATAGTATAAAGTGCAGAAATTTGCAACATTACAATATAAAGTACAGAAATTTGCAAACTTACAAACATACAAAAAGCTTGGGTACTTAGTATAAAATGCAGACATTTTTAACATTACAAAATAAAAATTACAGAAATTTGCAAAAACTTATA
Organism: Protopterus annectens; assembly: GCF_019279795.1. Lineage (NCBI taxonomy): Eukaryota > Metazoa > Chordata > Ceratodontiformes > Protopteridae > Protopterus > Protopterus annectens. The sequence goes on from NC_056746.1 coordinate 578,952,021, forward strand.
AACTTGTAAAAGACTGGATTATAGAAGTTGACATATTACTGGTAGATGATGTGAGCTATATATGTCATAATTAGTCTGTACAGGAATAACAGTTTTACAATGGTATATACACTGTTGTGCAATGGAGAAGATGTCAGTTGGGAATATGAGTAAGATAGGCCAGAGGCTTGCATGCAAAAAACATGAAGAGATGTACAGAGAAAGACCTATGATATTGTGTTAGTTTTGGCAAAGGAACGATGATTTAGGTGTGGAGTTAGTGGTGTGGGTGGTTTTTAGGTGGGAGCATGTGAAGGGCATTCCCATTTGGAGGCCAGATGAGAGAGAAGCATGGATTTGAAGTTGCTGTGGTTTGGTATTTTACGTAGTGGTGGGGGGAAGAGTGTTCCACTGTTTGGCTATGGTGTGGGACAGTAATAGTTTGCCAGGTGGGTGTAGGGGTTTGTGTACATGTAGGAGGTTTTGGCCTTTCGATCTCAGGGTGTGGCTAGGTGTGTAGGGTGTTAAAGATTTGGCAAGAGAGGGGCATTCTGTTGGTTTGAAGATGAGTTTGTGGGCTGTTGTAAGTTGTATGTATTTTAGGTAGTTGTGAAGTACTAGCCAGTTAAGGGTGTGTAGGGAGTGGCAGTGATGGGAAGAGTTCCTGGAGTTGGTAGCAAATTTGAAGATTTTGTTGTAACAAGATATGAGTTTGGAGCGGAGGCAGAATTGTAGGCTGGAGAATAGGGGGGCACCGTACAAGAGAGAGGGAAGAAGGAAGGTAGATGCGAGGGTTTGATGAGAGGAGGGAGTAAGGTAGCAGCTATGCCTGTAGAGGAGACCAATTTTCTGGTGGGTTTTTTGATTGCTGAGAGGATGTGGGAGTCGAATTTTAGGTTATCATCAATGGTAATGCCAAGTAGCTTGGTAATGGGAATGATTTCTAGAGGAGTGTTATTGTGACTTTTGATGGAAAATTGGTCTTTCTTGAATTGCAAGGTTTTGGTGGGAGTGAAAATTATTGGTTTTGTTTTGATTGCATTTAGAGCTAGGTGATGGGATTGCATCCATGATTCAGTTTTGGAGAAGGCAATTTGGGTGTTGAGAAGAAGTTTGGAGGGGCAGGAGGCAGATCCTCCTTATCTATGCCTTTTATCAGACAAGATCTGAACACAAGATTATTTTGTGTGTGTCATGCCTTACAGAACATAAAGCTATTATGTAAAGGCAGGCCAACAATACATTTGAGTATATTATTGTAGATTACATAGAATACAGAATCATTGTTTATTATCCAACAGATTTTACTGGCACACATTTGTGCAGAAAATTTAGATTTCATCAATGTATAAGCACTGTATATCCAAAAAGTGATTTTTTTAGCTTTTTGCTTTTTCTTTTGTTTTTATCCTTGGCTTTGCTAACCTCAATTTAGTGGCGCTTATAAGGAGCTGATGAAGTGTAAGTCTAAATACATTTTGATGTTAAAAGACATAGACATTGGACTAGTAAATTCTGCACCCAAGCACAAGAGCATGACCACTGGACTTGGCTTTGAACTTTGGCCTTGATTTTATGCACATAGTACTAAACCTTATCACTTGATCTGACCATTATTTTGTTAATTTCAGAATATTTCATCCTCACTACTCTCTGCTCCATGCTACTAAAACCTATCACCTGATCAGACCACTCTACTGTTAATTTCAGGGTACTCTATCCTAACTGCCATCTGCCCCTGTAAAATATGTGCTAGTCTGTCCCTTATAGATTTAAGCTCCTATGGGATGGTGGTAGTTTGTGTGACACTCATTATCTTACAGGTCATCACTCTACACCAGCAAAGCTAGTTTTATTCAGAGATTGCTGCTGTGCAGAACTATCTGCTTCAGCAATTGACCGTTGTGTAGAGACTGTAACCCATTCCTGCTGCAATGGAAATATTCATTATCTCAGAAGAAGGGTGATGAATCTGTGGAATTTGTTATGTAGAACAGCAGTTGTGTCATGTCAGCTCCTCCCACTAACTGTCTCAAACAGAAGGACTACACTGTCAGACCTAGAGCTGTTAACCACTCATTCATGTGGACTGAGTTCCCTGTCCCAGATGAATCCAAAATGATGAAATTAATTTACATATTATGGCCGGGTTGAGCATTGTGCAGAGCTGAAAACATGAGATCTATCAGATTTTTGTTGTCTGTAGCTTTTTGCATTGGGTTCTCTTAAGAGAACAGTTCCAGGCATTATAAAAGAGATATTTGAAACACTCTCTTTGAAAAGTCAGACCAAACATGCAAAATACACACTGATGTTTAATTTTACAAGAAGGAGATACTGTCAGAGCTAGTGTTACTTAACTATCCATGTTTTCTTGGAGGCTTTCCAGTTTGAGTTGCGAAGGGAATACAGTATTGTGACTTCTCTTTTCAGTCTGACGAGTTATCTCCTTCTGGCCTGGAACAAATAAGATGCTGTTTGCACTGGCCTAAATGTTGCTTTATATACCATTAGCCATGGCCTGGTGACTGATCTCCTGCTGAAATATTGTGGAGAACATGCAGCTGTCCTCATATGGTTTTGCGGGCTAAAAGTATGTCTAAGTTCATAGTTCATAGGCATGCAGTCCAGGAGAACAATAAGGAGCCCAATGACCAAATTTCAAGAGACCACCGCCTGATTAAGTGAGTTGTTCAAAGCCACATAGTAGGAAAAGTGAGGCTGAAGGAATTCAATGCTGGATTCTGGGAACAACTTACAGCCTTTATTCTCTTTGCCAATTGCCAAACTGATGGATCTGGCTATATATTCTTTACCCAT
>NC_056746.1:578959819-579114819 GCF_019279795.1 Protopterus annectens
TTTATATTTACTTCCTAAAATACATAAAAACCCAAAAATACCACTGGGTAGTCCAATAGTTTCTGGTCACAATTCCCTCACAGAATCACTGTCCACATTTCTCACTATGTATTTAAATCCTTTACTCTCAGGTGTTATAGCCAGAATTCAGGACACCACTCAACTTTTGAATATTATTTCTGATTCTAAATTGAAACTAGGTTGGTTGATGTGTACGCTTGATGTCAAATCACTATACACAAGTATTCCTCATTGGGCAGGTTTAGCGGAGCTTCAGTATTGGTTAGATACAACATCTCTGTATAGTCCTGGATTTAATACTTTTTTGGTCTGCTTAGCTGAGCATGTGTTAACTAAAAATGTGTTTTTCTTTGATGACAAGTGCTATTTACATTATGGGGCATGGCAATGGGGGCATCTTTTGCCCCATTTATCCTGATTTATTTATGGGCTATCTGGAACAACAAATCATTTATGACCAGGATCACAATCTGTTTTTTGGATGAAATTGATATTTAGAGAAGATATCCTGATGGTTGTTGACTCATTTGGAGAGATGATTCTCTTTACCTTCAGGAATTCAATGAATATCTCGGTGAAAATAAGTGAGGTACAGAATTTACAGTTCATTCAGATATTAAATGTATTTTTTCTTTGGATGTCCAAATAACCCATTTGGATGATGATGCCCTGTCTACTGATGTCCATATGAAACAATTTAGTTCTACTAATCTACTACTTGCTTCTAGCTGCCATCCTAAACACATAATGCGTAATATTCCCAAATCCCAATTCTTTAGGATACATCGTATCTATTCGAATATGACTCATTTTGAGAGTCAAAGATTTGATCTTATTGATAGATTTTGCAATAGAGGATATGATCGTAATCAAGTTATTCGAGAAAGCACATTTGCACGTACCCAAGCCTGTAGTCAATTATTACAATACCAACAATGTGATCGTAATAATGAAGTGATCAGACTTGTCACCACATATGCCTGTAATACTAACAGATTTATCAATCTGATAGAAAAACATTGGAATATTCTTCTGGCAGATGAAAACCTTTCGAGTATGTTGGAAGACAGATGTCAATTCTCTTTCAGGAGAGAAATCACATTAAGGTTTTTTTTTAATCAGTATAAACATGGTTCCAAAATGCTTACAGCTAAACAAGGTACTCTTGAGAGTAGGATACTTTTAGGTTCTATTCCTTGTGGCCATTGCACTTTTTGTAAATATATTAATAAAACTAAGGAGTTCACTAGCAAGAACACTTCTAAGATTTTTTGTATCAATATTTTGGCTAACTGCAGCTCCGATTGGGTTATATATCTTGCAATCTGCACTTGTTCGGCCTTCTATGTTGGACAAACATCTCATCCATTTAAATTGCACATCTCTGAACATATGAGTGCTATTAGAAACAAGAATGTCTTGAATGCTTTTTATAAGCAATCTGTCCAGCATCCAACAGCTAGTTTCAAGTTTACTATTATAGATAGGATTATGGGGAGTAGAAATATGAAAGCAATACTAAGGAACGTATATGGATTATCAAACTGGGGGATCTTTTTTTACCTGGTTTAAACAAACTTGTTCTTGTTGGGTGCACCCAATATATTGAATACATATGCATATATGTTTAGATTATATGTTGTGTACTAGGATGTTTTGAGGTATTAATATGCTCTTACAGATACTGTACAGCATCCAACAGTTAGTTTTAAGTCTACCATTATAGATAGGATTATGGGGAGTAGAAACCTGATAGTAGGGTGGCACAATATTTTTAATATGAAGGAATGTATATAGATTATTAAACTGGGGGGTTTCTTTTCACCTGGTTCAAATGTACATCTCCAATTTAACAAATCAGTTTTTGTTAAGGTGCACTCAACACATTGAATACATATATATATATATATATATATATATATATATATATATATATATATATATATAGATTACATTTTGAGCACCAGAATGGTTTTAGAAATTAATATGTTTCTGTAGATAAATTTTGTACATATTTATATTGTATTTCTTTACATACTATGTATTAATTATCCATGATAGAAAGATGTGATTGGTGGCACATAAATTTACACTGAAGAAGGTGTGAACCAAAACCGGTATGTTTTCTTAATAAATTCATTCTCTCAATTTTTGTGCTGGCCATTTCTTTGGGTTTTTTTTCTCATTTTATAGTAAAACCTATTAAAATATAATAAAAAACACATACAGTGATTTTGATGCATGAATATAGTACAACATATCAAGATACATTAGCAGATGGCTGTTTGTATTTGATTTTTAAAACCGTGACAAGCAAAGAAATGTATGCCTTGCTGGTATGTATAACTTAGTGGTTTTGATAGAAAGCACTTTATTAGCATTTTTGATATACAGCATTTTTTCCATAATACAGTGTGATTTTGTTTTGTTTTGTGTTTTATATAAGCTACAATGCAAAACATATTTTTGGAATTACAAGGTAGAGTTTTCTTTTAAATGCAACAATTAAGAAGCAGTTGAATTTGCTAGCAAACAAAATTAGTTAACCTAGCATTTTTGATAGAAAACAGTTTTTGATATAGAGCATTTTCTGATAGTACAGTATGATTGCTGTTTTCTATGCCATAAGTTAACAAAGATGCAATGAAAACACATATCTTGGGAGTTTCAAGATGGAGCTTTCCTTTAAGTGCCATTGAACACTATTTAAGAAGCAGTTGATCTGTTTCTATTGACTTGTAATGTTGCAACAAGCTAATACATATGCCTTGGTGGTATGCATACCTACCAGGTCAATTTTTCATGGAAAGAAAACACTGTTTTATATAGAGCATTTTTGATATAACGCATTTTCTGACAGAGTAGTATAATTTTGCTATCTGCACTGTAAGGAAAGGTTTTATTTAGGAAATTAACACTTATGTTAGTGTAAACTTACGGGTCTACTACTAATTACCGACACGACGATTCCCCGACGGAAAACTCCCCGACGCCAGATGACCGACATCACACAAACCCGACAACGCAAAACACCGAACACCATTACACCGAACACCATTACACCGACACACGGAACGTAAACAACACGCGACACTACATAGCATACACACTAGCCCTGACCCAAACCCTAACCCTAAGGTCCGACACTATCGCACACTTCACCTACCTGCACCCTAACCCTAACTCACTTAACCCACCCTTAGCGCAAGCTCCGACACTAACACACACATCACCTACCTGCACCCTAACCCTAACTCACTTAACCCACCCCTAGCCCAAGCTCCGACACTAACGACACTTCACCTACCTGCACCCTAACCTAACTCACTTAACCCACCCCTAGCCCAAGCTCCGACTAACGCACACTTCACCTACCTGCACCTAACCCTAACTCACTTAACCCGTCCCTAAACTACAGTCCCTCACTAGCACACACTTACCTTACCCGAACCATACCTCCGACACGAACACACACTCACCTTTCCCACAGCCTAACCCGACATCCCACAATCTCGAGCACTTACCTGACCGCTCCTAACTCCGTCACCATCGCACACTTACCGCGTCGCGATCGCACATTCCCTTGTCGGTCTTTCCACTGTCGGCAAATCACCCTGTCGGTACACTTACCTGTCGGTCATCTGGCGTCGGTGAGTTTTCCGTCGGGGAATCGTCGTTTCGGGCATTAGTAGTAGACCCAAACTTACATATAATACACCTTAATAAAATAAAATTAAAACTTAAACATGTCCTGCTTATCTTTGCAACTCTGACAAAAGCAGTCATGAATATGTATAATGTAAGTGAATTGGGTATCCCTGAATTTTAGCCAAATATCCCTCAGTTCCAAGGAATTTTTCCCCATTTTTTTTTAATCTGGAGGTTCACATTAGTGGTGTGAGAATATTTTAGCCACTATACTTTGCTTAAATGTAACTGAACAAAAAGAAAGTAATGTGGTCTTATCATGGATGCCAAGCATACCAATGCCGCTGTAAAATTAATTTTATCCACCTAAAACTAAACACACCAAAGGAACACCCATCCCCCACATTTAACCAGAAATTATACAAGCCTCAGCAGTGCAAAATGAAGTCTGGAAAAATATAAATATTGTACATCTGAAGATGACTACAGTTTTACTGTAGCATTAAGGAACACAGTAAAAGGATCACCAACAAAGCAAGCACATGTTTCTTCAGGCCAAGACAAATTATCTTTCCTTGGAAACCTTGCACATTTTTAGGAAGAGACAAACTATCATGGAGGTAAAGGAAAAAAAGAAGTTATTTACTCACCATAACGTTCAATCTGAGTAGTTGTTCTTCATTTGTCTTCAACCTGTGGGTTCATGGATCCATATCGGATCCAACATGGCCGCATATCCAGCATCTGATCCAAGCTCAAATCTCCTCCCATTACACGTAATGCCACTGTCTCCTTCCTCCCTTCAGATCGAGTTGCTGCCCAATCCATTACTCACACCTGACCCAACAGGACCTTCTAACTACCAGAAAAAAATTCCTGAACAAAGAGAAGGACAAAAGGGCACCCTGAAAGGGTCCAACTTCTATACTTATATAGCCAACAAAACAGTTCAGACAAGGACAGGGGAAGGAGGGGGGATGGTTGAAGGCAAATGAAGAACAACTACTCAGATGGAATGTTATGGTGAGGACATAACTTCTTTATCTGAAGTAGTTTTCTTCATTTGATCTTCAACCTGTGGGACAGAGTCCCCAGCTACTAAACACCTGGGAGGCCCTCATGGAAGGATATTCCAGAGCATGGTGGAGCCAAAGGATGCCCTGTTCCTGGATATAATGCCTAATTTACGAAATGAAGGTATGAGATGAGGACCAAGTAGCTGCAGAACAAATATCATCCAACGAAACTCTGGACCAAAAAGAAGCTGAAGCGGCCATAGATCTGATAGAATGTGCTTTCACCTGACCTGGGAGGGAAATCCCCCTGACAGAATATGCCCGAATGATGCATTGGGAAATCCAACAGGCAATAGAAACTTTGGAGACTGGTTTCCCTAAAAAGGATTTGAAGTAAGAAACAAAAATCTGGTCAGATTTACAAAATGTTGTTGTCCTGTGCAAATAGAAATGCAACTGTCTGTGTACATCCAACAAATGCAATTTATATTCTCCTTTATTTTGAAAATTTGGAAAAAAAATGGGAGATTGATCATCTGATTAATGTTAGCTTCAGAAGCTACTTTGGGAAGAAAAATAGATTAGTGTGCAAAGACACCCTGTCCTTATGAAAAATCATATAAGGGACTTTGACCGATAGGGCTTGAAGTTCTGACACTCTCCTGACAGAAGTAATGGCAACTAAGAATGCAGTTTTCCAGAACAGAAATTGCAGATCCACTGAAGCTGCAGGTTCAAATGAGGGCAAAACTAAAGCCTGAAGCACTAATGTAAGATCCCACAGTGGAGTAGGATCCTTCACTGGGGATCTCAGAAGAAAGCTACCTTTAAGGAAAATCTTGCAAAGCTTTGAAGATGCCAAGGAAGCCATATCTTCCCCCACATAAAAATTAGAAATTGCAGCCAGTTGAACTTTGACTGTGGACGAACTGGTGCCCTGTTGAAAAATCCCCAGTAAGAATTCCAACACCGCAGAAAATGGAGCAGTAAAAGGATCCAATATACACTACGAAGCCCATATAGAAAAATGTTTCCACTTACTATAGTATACCTTCCTGGTGGAAGACTTATGAGCTGTGACCAGAATTCTTTTGATGGGAGAAGATAAACTGAGAATCCTGATAATCATGGGAACTGGAGCAAACAGGCAGTGAGCTTTATACTTATTAGCTTTAGAAATTATTAATTCTTGTCAGATGTTTAAAAATAGGGGATATACGGGGGTGTGGCCAAGATTAGCACAGAGTAGCAGCTTGTCTTATCAGCACTGCCTTTACAGAACTTTATTGACAGGAAATATTGATATAAACTTCCCTAATAATAGTTTTTTTATTTTAATTAATTCTTTAAAATATATATTAGGGTAGTATATAAAAAATTTCAAGTAGATTTTAAGTTTTCCTGTCAAAGTTACACTTGGAAGTACTACAGTAAAAGAACAGGATGAGCTTCACTAAATCTTTTCATCAAGAGACAACTATCAAAAAAGAACTGCAGTCATTGCTAACTACTATTCAGGAAATAAGTGTCAAAATAGACAAAATGGATATAAAAATTGACCATTTCAAAGAAAAGTGTTCTCACCAAATGGACATTCTACATGAAGATTTATTGCAACAGAGGAAGCAGATTTCAGAAATGGAAACTGCATTAAGTGATATGGATAACAGAATTCAGGAGAGTGAACATAATGTTGAGTTCCTGTTAAAGCAAAATTCTCTTCTTCAGACAAAGCTTGATGACCTTGAGAACAGGTCCCATAGGAATAATGTGAGAATTTTTGGCTTACCGGATAACATAGAGGGAAATAATATGGAAAACATTTTATCTTCCTGGCTGCCTGAAGTACTTGAACTGCCGGAGGGTCTTTCATATGGTATTGAAAGAGCCCATAGATCAATGGTGACATCTAAAAGCACCAAGAGTAATTATACTAAATATGTTATTGTAAAGTTCCTATCAGCCCATGATAAAGAAATGGTACTAAAGACTGCGTGGCAAAATCCCCAGTCAAACTGAAGGACAATATTATACGCTTTGATAATGACTATTCTTCTTCAGTATTATCAAAAAGGAAAATTTTCTTGCCTTCAGTCAGAGAACTAAAAAAGAATAAAATAAAAACCCATTTGCTTTGTCCTGCAAGACTGAAAATATTTTATCAAGATGGTTTTAAAATTTTTGACGACCTAGACAATGCAATAACTTATATAAAATCTAATAACATACTGGAAAAAGTAGATGAAATGGAGTGGGCCAGTCCTAGTCTTAAAAGAAATGCTGAGAACAACACTTGGAAAATATTTGACCCTAAAAAAAAAAAAAAATCAAAAGATGAATCATAACAAGTACATATTTGCACTTGATTCACTCAGTTGGGAAAATGAAACCGGACATCCAGGTGAGCTTTTGGTATTATATTTAATGTAATGTAAATTGGTTAACTAAATAGTTGTCTATTTTGTTTTGTAGAATAGTCGTTTGTTGGGATTTTTTTTTTATTTGTACTATTTGTTTAAGATTAATTATCTTAATGTTTATTGGTTTGATTCCCATGGATGCAGTGATTCTCCTGTCTAGAATATCTATGCTTCCAGATGTCTTGTAGTGGTGCTTATCATTAGGGGGCATATTTGTTTATCTTGATTTTGGTTCTTATAGAGGTTGGAAAACTTTTATTTAGTTATAATTGCTGTATTTGTATTTTAGTTGATTTATGGTTAATTGATTGATAAAGGAATCTTGTATGATGGCCTGATGTATAGTTGCGGAATTGCTGTGCTAGTGATGGTACTTCTGACCCGGGATGTGAGTGGCAGTGTGGCTGGAGTAATGGTAAGGCTTTGTTGTTGTTTCTGAGTTGTTGGTGTGTTTATTCATAGGTTCATAGGTTCATACTAGGCTATCTGCCCTAGGGCATTTATAAGCCTAGCCAGAATGTGTTTGGCTTTCGCCACCCATTTTAAATTTATTTTGCTATGCCCTTTTTCGAGGTTAGCATAATGTGCCTCTGTCTAACAGTGACACAGAAGTGATACCCGGGGCAAACCTACGATCTCCCATCCACTCATCAAGATTCCTCTTGAAGAGAGTCAATGAGGGACTCTGCCTAACCTGGACTGGGATTTTATTCCAGAGTGAAGGGAGCCTCTGGGTTATGAATCTGTCCCTCCAGCATGTCCTATTTATTTCAGTGCTGAGGTTCAAGTCTCGAGCACGTAGCTCGATGGGATTTGGATTTTCTGAGGTGCAGCATGTCCATTAATTCCGGGTTGGACATGGCTTTATACGCCAGGCACAGATTGCCTCTGAACAGGCGGTATGCCACTGAGTAGAGCTGGAGTTTCTTTAACCGGGCAGCATATGGCATCGGTTTGAGCCCTTTGATCCTCTTGGTGAGGTACTTTTGGGGTCTTTCCAGTTGCTGCAGGTGTCTGGTAAGGTACATCTCAAAAGGGGCATTGTACTCAATTATGGGCCTAATGAGGGATGAGTAAAGAGGCACGATGACCTCCCCTGATCTAGATGTGAATCCCTTCATGATTAGGTGGGCTATATAAAATGTTTTTCTAACCACTTTGGCCACGTGGTTGTCAAATGAGAGCTTGCTATCAACTTGGGTCCCCAGGTCCCTAATTACTTCTTCTGTACTTAATGGATTACCACCTATGTGGTAATTTGTGGGCACTTTGTTTTTGCCAAAGGGGATGACTATACACTTTTGGCATTTAGCTTGAGGCCATGGCTCTGGCACCAGTTGTCTGTTTCTATGAGGCCCTTTTGGAGGATGCTTGTGTCGGCTGCAGAGTCGATTATGGCGCCCAGTTTGCAGTCATCTGCGAACTTGGTCAGCCACAGTCCTTCCGTGTTGGCCTGTACCTCTGAGAAATATATACCGAACAAGAGAGGTCCCAGGACTGAGCCTTGTGGGACACCACTTGTAACTGGCTTGGAGTCTGACATGGCTCCAGCAATTCTAACCATGTGGGTTCTGTCCTTGAGCCAGTTTGCAATCCATCTAGTGACATAGGGGTTTATATTTACGCTGGTGAGCTTATCTATAATGCCCGAGTGGGGTATTGTATCAAAGGCTTTTGCGAGGTCCAGGTAGGCTGTGTGGACCACCTTCCCCTCGTCAATGGCCTTGGTGACTGTTTCAAAGAAATCAACCAGGCTTAAGAGGCAGGATCTGCCCTTAACAAAGCTGAACTGGGTAGGATCCAGTGTCTGTAGGTCCCCAATATCTTTATTTATGAGGTCCATGATGATCCTTTCCATAGCTTTGCAAACCAAGCTAGTCAGGCTTATGGGGCGATAGTTTCCAGGATCCGTTGAGGCACCACCTTTATGGAGAGGGACCACTGTTGCTGTACACCACTCTTTGGGGACATATTCTGTAGTAAGGCTGAGATTGAACAGTAGTTTTATGTTTGGGTTTAGCTTTTCTTGGAGTTCATGTAGGACGCAGCCTGGGACACCATCTGGTCCCATTGATGCTGTGTTTTTTGCTTTGTAGAGGGTGGCTCTTACCTGAGCATCTGAGATGTCAGGGGGGCAGCACTCTGCTGGGATAGATATTTGCCCTTTTGGTGGGGAGGGGGGGGAGAAGTTTGCGCTGAACCTGTCAGCTAGGATGTTGGCAATGTCTGTGGGTTCAGTGTATTTTTTGTCATTTTGGACTAATTCTGAGCATATCTGGGAATTACCACCCAGGTTCCTAACATAACTAAAGAAAGCCTTGTGGTTATCCTTAGTGTCCTGTGCAATTTTTCTCTTGAAGCTGGCCTTAGACAATTTTATGAGTGCCCGTAGTTTTTGCTAATACTGATCAGTGATGCCTTCCCTTTTTGGGATTTTGCTCTATCATTTAGTAGCTTCCTCCTTCTATTGTATAGTTTGTTTATGGCTGGGGTCCACCAGACAGGGCGTCTGCCTTTGGAGGATTGGGTCTTGGTTTTATTTGGGATCGCATGATCCATGCATTCCTGAAGGTGTTCATAGAATGTGTTTATAAAGGATTCTGCGGTCTGGGCGTATTTTCCACAGGCCCGGGGGCTTTGAAGGATTCCACCTCGGTTTTGAGGAGTGTAAAATTTGCTTTAGAGAAGTTTTTCACTGTGGTTTTCTGGGCAGGGGGTGGGTTCGGGATGTGAATATCCAGTGAGATTAGTTTATGGTCTGATCTTACCAGTGAGGGATACACTTCTGGTCTGGAGCATAGAGTCCCCATGTTGGTGATGATCAGGTCCAGTAGGTTTTCCCCTCTTGTGGGAGTGGTAACAAGTTGTTCCATAGCATTGGAGTTTATAAATTCTAGGAACCTTTGGGCTAGGGTGTTGGAGCTAGAGTAATGCTCCCAGTCTATGTTTGGGTAGTTGAAGTCGCCCAATATAATGGTGTTTGGAGAGACCTTCATATTTTCCAGTGTTCTCAGGAAGGCCGAGTGAGGTTCCTGGGTTTGGGAGGGTGGTCTGTAGCAGGCTATAAACTGGAAGGCAGTTTTACCCACTGTTGGTTGCACATGGATAGTCTCTGATGCTTCGTGCTTTGCCACCAACCTGGAGGTGTGGGTATTTTTGATGAATATCGATACTCCCCCTCCTTTTGTGGTTCGGTCCAAGTTTTGGGGCCAAAAAGCATGGTATGAGGTATAACCTGGTAGTGCTGGGGTGCTCTCGGGAGCCCTGAACCAGGTTTCTGTTACTGCACAGATATTGATGTTCTCCATGCTAAGGAGAGTTTTGAGTCTGTGCATCTTGAGGTTTAGACTTCTGGCGTTGAGTAGCATTACTCTTAGTTTCTTATCCCTTGTGATACCTATGGAGGTGGGTTTGTCTTTTGAGCCTTGCCTAAAAAAGGCACTATGGGGGTAGCAAGAGCCTTTGCCAATATCAGAAAGCCCAGGGGTGACAGGTGCAAGCCGTCCCTAGCGAAGCATCGTGGCTTGTCGAGCATATCATCCCAAGCTGACAGGCATTGGATCCCCTTTGAATGACACCAGTACTTAAGCCAATTGTTGAAATTGATCATCTTGTCTTCATATTATGGCATCATTCTTGGTGAGGGTAAGATGCTACTCAAGGTCAGGGTCATACCGGCTTGGGCTACATGCTCAGAGAGCTCCTTTATGTCTCTTTTCATGTAGTCCAGGGAGGTACGTCTCAGGTCATTCACACCAGCATGGACAATGACTGAGTCATATTTGTACTTGCCTTGGAGTCACCTGAGTGCTTGTGTTATGTGGCGGATCCTAGCACCCGACAGGCTGCTCACCGTAACCCTCTCCTTGTTCAGGCTGGTGAGTGGGACGTCAGTGTGCCTGATGATAGAGTCGTTCTGGTTTGGTGCTCTAGCACTGTAGAGACATGTGTGGTGTTGTTTGTGTTAATTGTATGTTTTGGTGCCTGTGTGCTTTGGCGGAGATTAACTGGAGAGTCTGGTTGATAGTGTGGTGAAGCTTTGCTTGATAGCTGTCATTGCATCGTGTTGTGTATGCAAGGTTTTTTTTTTTTCTCATCTCTCTCGGTATAGAGGGAGCCTTGAGATATTGCTTTATATGTAGTTAAGTAATGTTTTACTTACTATTTCCCGCCGGAACTTTGAAAGCTTCATCTTCATGATGAGCTCGAGACTGTGGTATCCATCGTGGCTGAAAAGCTCAGAGCTTTCTTAAAATGTCATCATGAAGGCGTCGGAAGTAAATTGATCTTCTGATCCTCACCGGGAAGCTACTGAACTGAATTTGTTTACTTATACAGCATACAGAAAGAAGATATAACTAGATTACTACTTTCAACTTATTGTAAGACATTATATGCAATAATCTCTTAAATAAATAGGGATTATACTACGCATGTAGCCTAAATACTTTTTCTGATCATCATAGGCATTCTTGAGCCTTATGTATTTATATACGAATAGTACTCTCATAAAATATTTGCTTTGTGTATAACAAGGGTGCCGATATCTTGATGAGAAATACTAGTTGTGGTTTGTGTATTTTTGGAAGATATAATAATGCTACAAGCTGTTTATATACTTGTGTTACATGTACATTTTTTATAACTATTGACTTGCTGAGAAAATATTCATGAAGCATTTATCAAAATGTTAAATGAATAGATGTATATAACAGGTTATCTCAGTTATTCTATGAATGCATTTGTGTAATAGGCTGATAGGGATGTACCACATAGGCAGCAATAATATTGCAAGGACAAGTGCATTAAAAATAGTTAGATCTGTTTATCATTAGAAAATGTGAAATTTTCATCTTTTGTTTTGTTAATGAAATAGCTTTTCAAAATTCAAAGATAGTATAAGCTATAATTGAATAATAAAAATCTCATTATATTTAAATAAGGCTTTTATATAGTATACAGGAGATATTTAAGCACCTTGCTTCTTTGAACTAATATGACCTTTTCACTAGTTTTCAGTATGGTGATGGACCCTTTGAGGTAACTCAAATTAATGCAATGAATGGAAGATCAGACTTTTAAGGTTTATTAGTCGCTCTTCTATGAGAGACTGCACCGGGTGTTTGGTTATAAGAAAACTAGCAGGATGTTGTTGGTTTTACTTCTTGATGAGTAATCACTATATTTGGTTTCTGGCAAAGAAATGCAGTGTTCATTTCTTTCAGAACAATCAGTATGTTAGTTGATTGTTAGTAAAATCACTTTTATTAGCATCTTATTTATTAGCTGCCAATGTTAGTGGTTATTGAAGGCCCTTAGGTGATTCATTTACAACTATGTTCCATTTAGCTGATCACCTATGGCAGTACTATATATCACACTTCAGCCTTTATTAGCCATATTTCTGTAATAAAAGAATGCCATAGTCTCTTTTTAAGGTTCTTATGAAATGTGATTACTTTAAAACAGAAGAGTGAACTAATAAATCATAGTATTTCTTAATAACCTACTAACTAATGTAAGAAAAGTCTGTACTTTATTCCTAAGATGTAGCTGTCATCAATTTACTAATTGACACAACATTATATCTATATATTTGGTTCATACAAAATATTGTTTATGTTTTTGATAAGAAGCCTTATTTTTAGTTATGACTATAGACATTTAGGCAGGTACTGACTGGATGCTGCTTTTGATAGGAGGTCGATTTGAGAGACTGATGTCCTTCGAGTTAGGAGTTTTAAACTCCAGAGGGGTTTGGGTTGGTTATTTTGTTTCATGTTTATGCTATAAATATTTTCTAATAACTTTTCAGACATTCATATCTTATCTAGTAGGAAACAACCTTAATTTTAAGAATATGATATTCTTACACTATGTTTGTTCTAATGATCATAACAGTATTCCTATTAGATATATTATTGTGTATTTCTTAGATCAGTATGTTTATATTTACATCATTTAATTTTCAATGACTACACTAAAAGGTATATCAGTTAACATTAATGGTTTAAATAATCCTAATAAAAGGAGGAATTTAACTAGATATCTTAAGTTACATAAATCCCAGTTAGTATTTTTATAAGAAACTCACTTAATAACAGAGAATATATTCAGACTTGAATCTAAAACATATAAGATTTTAGTAAGTTATGAACATACTAAGAAAAAGAGAGGAGTAGCTATCCTATGGAACAGCATAATGCCTTTTCCTAAAATAATAGATACGTATAAGGATAATAAAGGAATGTTTTGTGCAGTCACCATAGAAATAAACAGTAAAAGTTTCACATTGATTAACATATATTGGATCCCAGGAATAGGGATAAACATAGTGAAACAGCATCTAGATCAAATTGTACTATTCTCTAAAGGGAACATTATTTTGGCAGGAGATTTCAATTGTATTCTAGATTACAAAGACTCCAGTACTAATGGGAAGAGAAGAATATCTACATCATCTAAATTATTAAAAAACTTTTCAGATACTTATTTTTTGAAAGATATAAATTATTTTGCAGATACTACTTCTTTGTTTTACACTTTTTTTTCTCATAGACATAACTCATACTCGAGGATAGATAGAGTTTTTATTTCTAATAATTTAACAGATTCCTTAAACAAATCAGCAGTGATTTCATGTCCTTTATCAGATCATAATTCTATAATTTTTGAAGTGGTAGTCAATCCAAATTGTAATATTCATATAAAAAGGATCCCAGCTTATATCACAAAATTAAAAGATTTTAATGATTTCATTTCTAAAGAAGTACAGAATTTTTTAGAACGTAACAATACTAATGATATATCAGAAATTTACATATGGGATGCCCTAAAAGCTTATCTATATGGTAGGATATTGAATTGGTACAACAAAAAAAGAAAGCTTGGGATAAAGAGCTGCAAGATATACAATGTAAATTAGACACTTTAAAATTTAATAATATAGGTGATAAAGATATATCAGATAAAAGAAAATAAATAAATATGTAAAATAATAAATATCTAGAAATATTAAAACATGAAACTATGATCAATATAGAAAAATTCAAGTTTATAAATTTCTCTTCTAACCCTAAATCCTTAAAATTTTTTGCTAATAAAATGAAAAGATTAAATAGATTTAATCATATTAATGAAATATTCTCCCCTAAAAAAGGAAAAATGGTATCGGAAATTCATAATATATTAACTGAATTTAGAGAGTTTTTTATAAACATCAACCAAACAACTACTGAAATTATATCTAAAGAGGAAATAAAAACATTTATTAATAAATACACTAAAACAAGATTTTCAGAGGAAAAAGGGATTTCTATTGATAAACAAATATCTTTCAAAGAACTTCAAATCTATTGATAAACAAATATCTTTCAAAGAACTTCAAACTCACATTACCAAATTGACGGCATCATTCCTGAAATTTGCAAATGACTACCTATAAATGCTCTAAAATTGCTTTATAAAGTATTTAATCTTGTTCAGGACAAAAACATAATTCCACCTTCTTGGAAATACACTTTTATTTATCCTATTTTAAAATCTAACAAAGATCCCTCTAAGGGTACCTCCTATAGAACCATCTCCCTATTAAACACTGATTACAAATTATTTATGTCCATTTATGCAGAAAGGCTTAAAACACTTTTACCCAAATTAGTTGATAGTGATCAAATGAAGTTTATAATAAAGAGAACTTCATATGATAACATTAAAAGTACCACTTCTGCTGTCGGAGAGTGAGTTTGAAGAATGTAAAGAACATGTAGCTTCAGAATGCATATCCTGTCTGGAGTAAGGAAAACTCTTGTCCGAATTGTGTCCAACTGAGCTCCAATGAAGTCTAAGGTCTGAAAAGGCGCCAGAGATGATTTGCTGAGATTGATGGTGATGCCTAACCTCTGAGCTACTAGAAGAAAGGAATCCCTCTCTTGACAAAGATGATGCCTGGAAGGGGCAGCAAGGAGTCAATCATCCAGGTAGGGGAAAACCTGAATGCCCTGGAGTCTCAAGTGAGCTGCTACTACTAACATCACTTTGTTGAACACCCTGGGGGCTGTGGTGAGACCAAAGGGGAGTGCTCTGAACTAATAATGATTTGCTCCTAACTGGAAGCAGAAAAACCCTTGAGAGTGCCTGTGCATCTTGATACAATAGTATGCATCCTGGTGGTCACAACCAGTCATTCTCCTGCAGGAAGGGCAGGATAGATTGAAGTGTGACATCTGGAATTTCACCTGGGCCACTGAGAGGTTCAAAGTGGATAGATCTAAAGTGGGTCTTAGGTCCCCCATTTTCTTTGGCATTTTCTCTCCTCCTGTTTGTCAGTTTATGACATGGAACTTTTTCCCTATACTGTGTCATTTATAAATTCTTGCACAGTGATTTATGCTTAACATTCCATGCTAAGAACAAAATACTCTCAGATATCCTAAAATGTTTTCAAAACAAATGGTTCCACAGCCACTAAAAGTAAACACTTGAATCTTCATCACAAATAAATAAGGCCAAAGAACAATGGATATAGAGGCTTATGAAGATGGCTGCACACTGAGAAGCAAGATGATTAGAGCTCTCTCAGTGTGAAGAATGAAAGTGATTAAAAAAATGTAATAAAAGATAACAGTTGTTTTAAAAGTCAGTTACTGGTTAGTTACTGCACTGCCTGAATGTCAGCAAAGAATAAATCTGGACAGAAAGTAACAGAAGAATAACTAAAAATAAAATAGGAAAGATAAAGCAAATGCATTCAGATGGTTTTAAAACAAGTAAGACTTGGGAAAATATATAAAGTCAAATGGCAAAAGGCTAAAAAAAAATAAATGTTAAGTAGCCCTTTAGATGAGCTAATAAAACTGTAAAACACAGAGGATGAAATGAAGGAAATGACTGGCTGAACATGAGGGTACTCAAGAAGAACTATTTCAAAAATAGTACAATTAAAAGAAAGAGCATACAAAGAAAAACAGACTTTCTGCTATATCAGGGAAACTGGAAGGAATAGACTCCTTAGTTTTATGAAAGTACAAATAAGTAACATGACTGTTATTCCACAACAGGATTTTTAATTGAAAGGGCACATCATGTGTATGCTGCAAATCTGGCCATGAGAAAACACTCAAGACCTATGCTAATAAATATGCAACCATACCAGCAGAAGGAATTGTTGTTGACAAAATTGTGGAAGAAGGGAAAAGTGTTAAGAATTGAGGACACCAAGAGTATTTGTGGAAAATGACTATTCGCTGTCCACCAGGCAGAACAAAAGCAAGTTTATCCCTGACATAAGGCCATGTTGAAAGGCAGCTGTATCCAGTAGTTTATAGAATGTTCTTTTTTCTGGGGAGTCACATACATTTTTGGATACAAACAGGAAAATGTGGAAATAAAATAAAAGTTTAGCTAGCAAAGAACAAGCCAGAAAGCTAAAGGTATTTTGTTTCTCATTTTTCTGACAAAACAAAGCCCATATAGAGAATATGCCAGTGAAACCTTTTTTCCATTGTTCTAAAGGAAAATGATTGAGTAACAGAAAAAAATCTGATGAACTGACTGTAAAAACCAGAAGTACATTGAGTGTTGGGAAGTTGAATTGATGACAAAGATAACTAGTAATAATGTGAAATTAGCAAATAAGTGGAAAAATTGTAAAGCATCATTCTCATTAGATGCAGTTTGTACATGAGACCTGTGCTTCTGAAAGAACTTGCAGAAAATATATTGAAGTTTGCTGATTGTGTGAAATTGGTGGGAGGACTCTAAAGCTGAATTCTTGCTTTGTCCATAATGTTTATAAGGAAAATGACAGGGCTGGATATGCAACTGTAAGTAAAAAAAGGTTTTGCCCCTAGTAATATTTGTATAATATTTCTCCTGAAGTAAATTGCATGTTGTGTTATAAAGTAGTTCAGTATAGTATGCAGAGATGTTTTAAAAGTGAGGTGGATGATGTATTATATGTGACCACTGTTTATGCTAGAGATGTTCAAGTAAGAAAGTACTTTTTCTTGACTGTAATTTATCTAGGCTTTACAATGTAGCAAGATAAATGCTAGATATAAGCAATATAATATTGTGATCTTGGGCTGCAAAGTATGTAAAAGTGTATTGATCATATTATTTGCATACTAAAATAAAAGACTTTCCCTGTTTTATACAAGAAGAAGGCTTGACTAATGTTCTTTATTTACAATACAGACAAGGGAATTTTTAAGCAAACAGGCTAGAAAATGGGAAAACACAAAAATGGTAATTTTTAGCATTTGAAAAGAGCTTTTTATTTTGTCATTATACCTGTTTGAGGACAAGGAATGAAACAGATGCAATCAATCAGTCACGTGAAGTCTAACCAGTGTGCTGTGAATGATCTTTACTCAAGTCTTCTCTTGCATTTATAAAGCTATCAGCTGCTTTTTTCATCATCAAATACTTTTAGTTAGAGACAATGGTTCTACATGTGCCAGCAATTGATCAGGAAACAACTGAATAATGTCTCTTGAGTCATTTACATAAATAACATTATAACTTATATTTGAAAGAAAACTGACAAGAAGTTCAATGAAAATAAATGAAGTTTGAAACTGTTGGAAGTTAATAATTTTGCAAGTTGTTATATCTCTAACAGCTGTAGTACATCAATACATTAAATATAACAATGCTAAATTAATTTATTCATTTAAGGGTAGCCAATGCACTTTTTCTTAAGGCTGAAAGTTAGTTAACTGAAAGAATGCAAGTTGTTTTGCATATCTGGAAAAGAAACAGAGATAGGACAAGCACAGGTGGTATCTGACCAAGTGTGAGCAGAGGCTCTAATATGTGCTTACAGCATGATTAAACCTAATCTTAGAAAAGCTAAACCCTGTGGCTGCAGTTGTCTGTTTGGGGTACCTGTCCTATATGAAGTGGTAAGCTCCCTTTTTGGAAAGTACATATAATTTTGTGTGTTTGCTATAAGTTAAAATGTGGTTGCTGAATTTAAACATGTATATAGATTTTTGTTTTCTGATTGCCCTTACTAAAGTAAAAAGTCTGGGAAAACAGAGATGAGAAGCAACAACTGCATACAGGATCAACCTACATAGAATTAGTATGTACATGTAAGTTGCAAGTTGAAAACATAAGTATATTCAAAATATCCTTCATGTAGGATTTCTGAAAGTATTAGCTTTTTATCAAAATGGCTGCCTTATCAAAATTAACATGGAATGTAAATTACTTTGCAGGTATAAGTAACAAACAAAAAGTACTAATAGAATGGTATATTTGTGGTAAACAGTTTATTGGAGGGAAAGGAGGATTACACTGGCATCTTCACCTAAAATTACTATTATGGAGCTTAAGAGAATTTTAGAAGAAATAATAATCTTACTACAGGGAATATTATTCATGATTGTGGACTGGAACCTGCATTGCAATAATGAAGATGTGTCAACGGAATGTAGAAGGAAAAATATAACAAAATATTGTACATTTCTTAATAAATATATGAGAATATTTGGAATGAAAGTTGTGAATTCAATAGCTAGAACTCATACAACATTTATCATTCCCCAATGTACTATAACCTAGCTAGACTGTATACAAATTACATTTCACAGAAGCATGCGCATTTAATTATAAAATCTGAAACACATCCAATAATTATTTCAGATGTTGCAATAATTAAGACTAAAATAAATATGCAGGGTAATGAAGTAAAAATGAAACAGTGGTTTTTCCCTATTATCTCTTAAAAAGAGAGGAATTTAAGGAATGGGTAGTGAGAATGATTTGAAAGTTATTATGAAATACAGAAAGTTCTTTAGAGGGGATAGCTAGGAAGCAGGATAAAAAACTGAGCTTCATAATGCAGTAGAAATAACAGAAAGAGATACAGGGGAAATGTAATAAGAATTATTCTGAGAGGTTGAAAAATGTTAAAGAAGGGGAATCTCCCAGAACAAGAAGATGATCAATTACTGAGAGATAAAGGGAAAATAAGGGAGTATTTTGAAAATATTCATGATTTTAGAAAGGTTGCTATTAAGCAAGTATTTATGATAACTTCAAACCATAAAAATTCTTATCACAACAGCTTAGGCAGCAGAACATAGAAAGGGTTATTGCCAAACTCAACGATCCTATAACAACATAAGTAGTCAGAGGTCATATAGATTTATTAGAATAGTTTGGAAAATCTATCAACATTTGTAGAAAGCAGAGGAGTGAGGAAACCAAGAAAAGGCACAAATGGAAATATTTGTGGAAGACTTATCTATTCCATGGTTAGAAGAAGACAAGGCTCAAGAATTAATAGCAAAGATAGAAAAGGGTGAAATAAAAGTGGTAATGTATAATGAATCAACAGATGGAAGTTGGGAATTAAAAGTCTAAAGTGATAAAGATGTGGAAAGTTTTGTTTAACAATATTTTAATAGGGTAAGAGTATCAACATCTTAGAAGAAAGCAATGGAAGGAAGTTGCATTACACAAAATATTTATGTCTAGGCTAGTTACTGGAATGGCAAAGGTGTTGCCAAAGCTGATAGATATGCATTAGTGTGGTTTTGCAGTGGAGACACAGACATTTTCCAATATTAATAGAACAACAGTTATCCAGTGGGAAGCAGAGTGTAAGAAAACACCGCTATTTCTGGTAAGGATTGATGGTGAGAATCATTTTATGAAGACAGTTAGGATTTTATGAGTTGGGCAATGGTAGCATTTGCATACCCTTACAGAATAATTGGGTTAATAAGGAGAATATGTGAAGCTGTATACGCAAGACTTAAGGTGGTAAGTTTTTTCTCTGACAAACTGTGCTTGAGCACTGTAACCAGGCAGAGATATCCTCTTTATCCTTTGGTATTTGCTTTATATTTTAAACTGTTAGCAAAGAAAACAAAGGACTAACAAATTCAAGGATATAATTGGTATGGTTATCAAGAAACACTAGCTTTATTTGCAGATGATATTTTTTGTACTTGATAAATCCAGAAAAGGATATTTCACTGTCATGGAGCATTTCAAGACAGGATAAAAAATAAATGAAGATAAAGCAAAGGCTATAGCAGTAAACTATGTACCCACTCATCATATGACTGAGAGGTACCCATATTTATAGGGCATGATAATGAAGTATTTAAATGGGGTACAGTTATAGCAACTAAGGATATTTGGGAAGGGGCTAAACAAAAGGTATTGGGCTTGGGGCTGGCATAATGATTAAGGTGTTTACCTCAAAGACACAATGTATCTGATTGATTCTCATCTTTTGGGGAAAATTGGTTAGCTTAAAATGGACCATAAAGACAGCTAGCCTAGTGCTTACCAACAAACCTTAAATATAAAAAGTGAGGAGCTGGAAACTCTTGATTACAGGTATGGATAGTAAATTAAAAGCAGTAAAAACATTTTAGCTCATTTAGTTTTCTATACAGGTCAAGCATATTTTTATCAATAAGAGGAAAGGTTGTGGATGATAATTAATAAAGAAATAAAATAATTTATTTGGAAGGGAAAGAGAGCTAGTATTAAACAGGATATATTGATTTTTCCCATAGAACAAGATGGCTTAGAATCACCTGATTTGAAGGGATGCCTTATAACTATGCAATTAAAGCTCATATGTATAATTGAACGGAAGGTTATAAATCAAAGTGGAAGGTATTGTGGATGCAAGTCTTTAAGGATAATGACAACAACATTGTGGAATATTATATTCATAAGGCAGCAGAAAGTATTCAAAAAACTAAGCCACCATGGGAATTGAGAAAAGCAATGTTTACCAATAGGGATGACTGCAAGTGGGTGTATAGAAAATAGGCAAGAGGGGCTGGAATTTACTGGAGGAAAATTAGTAAATTAACCAAGATATTGGCAGAAAATAACTAGGCCAGCAAAGGTAAAAGACTGGGATGAGGCCAAGCAAAAGTTTGGACTGTAGGCTCGAGTCTGCCTTCCCAATCTAAAACTGATAACAAAGTATAGGCAAACAGATGAGTCTAGAATAGAAGCTGCTGTCAAAAATGGGTAATTATTTGGGCATATAAACTAGTGCAGAATAACTATAAGACTCAATCAGAAGAGGTTAGAAAGCATTTGGAAGAGAGACTGGAAAGGTTGTTTACAAAGGAACAATATGGCTCTCAGGTGTGTAACAAAGTCCATAAGGTTTAGCATTTTGCATTGGCATTTTTTATACCCCATACTTTGAAGAATTTTTCTTTGGGTAGATAGCAAACGGCAAAGGTGTGACATAAAATACAGAGGTAATGCATGTAACACAAAATCTGGAACTAAACACTTAAACAAAAAACTACTACACATAAACAGTGGGAATAATAACTTTTTAACATGATGATGCTTTCTATATTATCTTTAAATGTAAATGGTCTCACGGATATTTAAAAAAAGAAAGAGTAGTGAGCTATATTAAAAAATGTAGCATGCAAATAGTTATGCTATAAGTAACACATTTAGAAAGAACTGAACATGTGAATTTGATAAAGAAAGGTTTGTAGTACAGTTATTCAGCGAAATATCTAGGACAAAGGAAAAAAGGAGTCTTTTTAATTGCAAGAAGAACTCCAATAGTGATAGAAGAAGATAAAAAAGATAATAATGGTAGATTTGTAGTGCTAAGTGGCTTCTGGCAAGGGAGGAGGATTACATTGGGGTGTATTTGTATTCCACGTAAAACTGTTATAATGGAATTTGATTTGCATCACTGAATATGTATCTGGAGGGCCCAAATGGGAAAATATAACAAAGGAGGATAGATTTTTAAAAACATTTATGAAAATATTTGGCATGGAATATGTGAATTCAGTAGTAGGAGTTCACATTGAATTTACATATTATTCCCCAAAGTACAAAAACTGGTCTAGACTAGACAGAACATATATTTCACAGGAAGATGTGCATTTAATTGAAAGTTTTGATACACATCCAATAACTATTTCAGATCTTGCACCAATAATAACTAAAATAAAAATGCAGGAAATTTATTCTGAAAATATAGCCAGAAAGTTTGAAAAATTAAAGCAGAGTTTAAATATAGTGTGGAAATGAAAAATATAGCTAGGAAGTTTGAAAAAATGAAAGTAGAGTTTAAAAATAGGGTGGAAATGAAAAAAAGAGAGAGATGGTTAAGAAGTAACAAATATTATTTAGAGGGACTGGCAAAGATTGAAGTATTGCAGAATAGGTGAAATCTCACAGAACAAGAAGATGAGCAATTACAGAACACTAAACAGAAAATAAGGGATTACCTCGATAATATGCATGAGTTTAGAAAGATTGCTGTTAAGCGACTATTTTTTGATAATAACTCCAGAGTACAAAAACTTTTAGCACAATGACTCAGGCAACAGAAAGCAGAAAGGGTTATCACCAAGCTTAGGGAGCCTATAACAAGGAAGATAACAAGAGATCCTGTAGAGGTACTAGAAATATTTTGAAAATGTTATGAAAGTCTGTATAAAGCAGAGAAACATGGAAATCAAG
This sequence comes from Protopterus annectens, assembly GCF_019279795.1. Classification (NCBI taxonomy): domain Eukaryota; kingdom Metazoa; phylum Chordata; order Ceratodontiformes; family Protopteridae; genus Protopterus; species Protopterus annectens. Next base: position 578,982,414 of record NC_056746.1, read on the forward strand.
AAAAGGTACAAATGGAAATGTTTATAGAATTAAATAGGACAAGGTTAGAGACAGATGAGGCTCAATTACTAACAGTTAGGATTGGAGGAGATGAGGTAAAAATGGTGATGCATAACCAATCCACAGGTAAGTCCCCAGGAGTAGATGGTATTCCTGTGGAAGTTTGGAAGCTAGGAAGGAAAAAACTGATAAAGATTTGGAAGGTTTTGTTTAACAGTATCTTAAGAGGAAGAGAAGCACCAATATCCTGGAAGAAAGTGCTGGTGAACATAACACCTAAAGAAGGTAAAGACCCATCAGATCCAGCTTCATACAGGCCCATTTCAATCCTAAACCAGGGATATGAAGTATATATGTATATAATAGCTGAAAAAATGACAAAGATAATGCCAAAATTGACAGATATGGATCAATGTGGTTTTGTGGAGAGGAGGCAAACATTTAACAACATTAAAAGAACATTGATGACCCAGAGGGAGGCAGAATGTAAGAAAATACCACTATGGTTAGTAGGTCTTGATGCAGAGAAAGCATTTGACAGAGTAAGCTGGGAGTTTATGAGCATGACAATGGAAGCATTTGCATGCCCTGATAAAATTATAAGGTTGATTAGGAGGATATATGAGGGATTGGAGATGAAAATTTAAGTGGGTGGGTTCCTCTCTGATAATTTCTGTTTGTGCAGAGGAACCAGGCAGGGGTATCTTATATGACCCTTTGTTATTGGCATTATATTTAGAACCATTGGCAAAGAAAATAAGGGACTCAAAAATTCAGAGATATAATTGGTATGGTAGTTAAGAAACGCTGGCTCTATTTGCCGATGATGTTATTTTATAGGATCATAAGAGATTACTAGACTATCGATCCAGAGATAATTTTAAACCTAGCCATTTCAACCCAATGTAATACCATAGAGGTACTAGTCAATACCCAAGATTGCATTTAGTGATGACTTCCCATGTCCAGGAGGGTTGTGGGTGCTATATCCGGTAAGAATTTATAGTGCCCCATCCACTAGTCCAGGTTTCTCTTGAACAATGTCATGGAAGTGCTTTGTTTCACATAAATTGGTAGCCTGTTCCCAAAACATGGCAGTCACTGGGAGATAAATTTGTCCCTCCAGCATGTCCTATTTAAGTCACAGGCCATATTTAAGTCCCTGGAACAGGTAACCCTAGACCCATTTGATTTATGGATATGCAGTAAGTTCATTAGGTTTGGGTCTTGGGTTGCTCTATAGGCCAGGCATAAGTCTCCCCTAAGGAGTCTATATGATACGGAGTATAGAGACAGGGACTTTAGTCGGTCCATGTAAGGCACATGCTGGAGGCCCTTGATCTTCTTTGTTAGAAACATCTGAGGTTTCTCTAATTGCTGCAGGTGCTTAGTACAGTACATACTGAATGGGGCATTATACTCAATTATGGACCAGATAAGTGCCAAGTATAGGGGAATATAACTTCTTTTGCTCTTGAGACAATGCCTTTACTAATCAAGTGAGGTACATGGAAGGCTTTCTGTACAGCGGTAGACATGTGGTGGTCAAAGTTAAGGTCGTGGTCAACCTCTGTTCCCAGGTCCCTTACCACTTCATGGGTACTTAGGGTATTGTTGTTTATTTGATAGTGTGAAGGGACATTGTTTGTGCTGAAGGGAATGATGATGCATTTCTTTGTATTCAGTTTGAGACCCTGACTAATTCACCAGTTGTTGGTCTGTGTGAGACCCTCCTGGAGTATAATGACATCATCTGGAGATTCAATGATTGCACATAATTTTCAGTTATTTGCAAAGTTGGTCAGCCACAACCCTTTACTTTTGGCCTGAACTTCTGAGAAGTTTATACCAAACAGTAGGGTGCCCAGCACTGATGCCTGTGGCACCCCACTGGTAACAGGTCTGCTGGCTGATATAGAGACAACCACTTTGATAGTGTGTGTCTGGTTGGTGAGCCATTTGGCAACCCATCTTACAACTAAGGGGTTTACATTTAATTTGCTAAGTTTATCGGTAATACCTGAATGTGGGATTTTGTTACAAGCCTTTGCCAAGTTGAGGTATGCTGTGTGCACAGATTTGCCCTCATCGATGGCCTTGGTCACACTTTCAAAGAAATCCACCTGATTTAACAGGTAGGATCTGCCCTTCATGAAGCCGAATTGGGTAGGATCCAGAGTTTGGAGGTCACCTATGTCTTTATTTATGAGATCCATAATGATACATTCCATGGCCTTACAGCTGAAGCTGGTCAGGCTTATGGGTCTGTAATTCCCCAGGTCTGTTGTTAGACCACCTTTGGGGAGGGGAATAACTGAAGCTGTTCTCCATTCCACAGGAACAAAGCCTGTGGTTAGGCTATGGTTGAAAAGGGTACTTAGTGGTGATGCTAGTTCATGTTTTAGCTTGTTTAGAAGGCAGTCTGGGATGTCACATGGTCCCATAGAGGCCATGTTCTTTGCCTTGGACAGGGCTTTGATGACCTGCTCTTCAGATATGTAAGTTGGTGGGAAGTTTGGGGTAGGGTTTGTTATAAGTTAGGAAGGGATAAGGGAGAGAAATGTTCACCAAACCCATCCACTAGCAGGTTCGCAATCTTTGTGGGGTCTGTGTGTGATACCATTGGCCACCAGTTCTGCACATGCTTGGGTCCTACCCTTTAGGTTACGTACATAGCTGTAAAAGGCCTTATGGTTATCCCCGGCAGTACTTGCTACATTTCTCTTGAAGGAGCTCTTGGAGTATTTGACAAGTTGTCTTATTTGCCTGTTAAGGCTGAGGAGGGTGCTTTTCCATTGTTTGGTCCATTTTGAGACAGTTTCTGGATACAACATTAATGAAGCTAAAACAAAGGTAATAACTGTAAATTATGTGCCTATACACAAATTGGTTCAGCAATAAGCATATTTATGAGGATATAATAAAATGAAGTAGTTAAGAGTATGGATTAAAAGGGATTCTGGTGTGGCAGATAAGGATATGCTGGAAGAGACTAAATAAAAGATAATACAAAAACTGAGAAATTGGAAGCTCTGTTATATGGATATGGATAGCAAGATACAAACTGTTAAAATAGTTTTAGTCACTTTAGTTTTATACACGGGTCAGGCATATTTTACCAACCAGAGGAGAAGTTGTGGATAGTAATTAATAAAGAGCTGAAGGATTTTATCTGGGAAGGGAAGACGGCAAGACTCAAGTGAGATAAGATGATTCTTCCAATAAAACAAGGCTGTCTGGGATTACCCAATTTGAAGGGGTATTTCAAAGCTACACAGTTAAGGTCCCTATACATGGCACAAGCAGAAAAATTATAATTCAAAATGGAAAGGGATGATGATGATGATGAAAAAGGGAGGAAACTCAAGAAACAAGGAGAGACTGGGATTTTGGATGGAGATCATTAAGGAGAATAACAATAACAATACAGAATATTATATTCATAAAGTAGCAGAAAGTTCTGTAAGAACTAAGCCAACATGGGAATGGAAAAAGGAGATTCTGTCAATAGGGATGACTGCAGTTAGGGATACAGACAATAGGTAAGAAGGGGATGGAATTTATTGTAGAAAACTGGCAGAAGAACCAAGGTTTTGGGAGCAAATAGCTAGAGAGGAAAAGGTAATATAATAGGAAGAGCCCAAGAATTTATTTGGACTGCAGGCTAGAGACTGCTTTCCATATCGAGGATTGATATTAAAGTATAGAAAAAGAGAAAGAAATAGGGGGATCCTAAGCAAAAGACCAGCACTGGTAGAGTTTTTAATCGAATCTGGAAAAGAAGCTGCTATTAAAAAAAGAATAACTAGTAGAGCATATAAAACATTGCATGATAACTATAAGAATCAATCAAAAGAGGTCATAAATATTGGGAAGAGAGATTGGATAAGCAATTTGCAAATAAACCATGGGGAGATATATGTATGTCTCCCAAATATGCAACAAAGTCTAGAAGATTTAGGATCTTTGGAAGTGTTTATATATGTATTTTTATATCCCAAGTAGACTTCAAAGCATTTTTCCAGAGGTAGATAGGAAATGTTGGAGGTGTGATAGGAAAGAAAGAAAGAGGTAATTGGGAACATATTTTCTGGGAGTGTAATAAGTTGTCAGACTTTAAAAAATCCCTGCAGACTACTCTATCAGAAATACTGGGTGAGCAAATTCGTATGACAAAGGAAACAACTTTTCTGAGCTATGATACAGAATCAGAATTGCCTAGAAATAGTAAGGCCTTGCTGAGTCTAATTATGTTGGCCACCAAAAAAATCATTTACTAGAAAATAGAAGTCAAAGTCTAAACCAACTGCACTAGAAGTACTGAATACAGTAACAGAGATAAAACAACTGGAACTGGGTTATTAGAACAGTGTAGGAGCAAATTACATAGGAAAAATGGAAATTGTGGGATCAAGCAATGCATACAGATGAGGAATGAGATTTAAAAGAAGGCAGGATTTGAATCAGCTATATAATGTCTGACCGATGGTAACTGGAAAGATTATAAGTGATGTATAATGTTTGCAACTAAAATTGTGCCAATATGGTTTGTTTTCCTTTACGTAAATGTATGACTGCCTATGTCATAAGTGATAATTCAATAAAGATGTTTCTTGTTTGATAAAAAAATAAATAAATAAAATACAGAGGCAATTAGGGATCTGTTTTTGGGGGAGAATGTAATGAGTTAGCAGATTTTAAAAATGTATAAGAAATGTTGGGGAAACAAATAGTTGTAACAAAGTAAACAATTCTTTTGACCTGGGATATAGAATCTGACTTGCCTACATATAATAAGGCTTTACTAAGTTTAGTGTTAATGGCAGCCAAAAATAGTTACTAGAAAATGGACATGAAAATCTAAACTAACCACGCTGGAGGGAATGAAAATAGTTAAAAATAAAAGATATACGTATACTGCATGGAAATAACAATGGAAATGTTATTATAGTTTGTTTTCTTTTTTTTTTTACTGTATGTGTGCCTAAGTTACTTTTTAAAACTGTTGTGTTTAATAAAGAAGTTTAAAAAGTAAGATATAGTGGAGGAACAAATTTATTACTCAGTGTTTCTCCCACTTCTAGAATAGTTTTCTATTACTTGTGAAGCAGGGCAGCATTATCCCTTTCTTTAAGGCAAACTATGAGAGTTGATAGGCACACATAAATTAATTACAAGCTTTACCCATTTTTCCCATCTGGAGGTAGGGGTGCCTTATGACTTGGGTACTGACAAGGTGACTATAGTATGTGTACTAACTCTGTCTTGTAAACTCTATGAATCTATGAACTCTGTGACACCAGTTTACCTTAAAATCAATTTCTATGTCGGTGTCTACTGTAGACCTATCAATATTTTCTTCTAACATTTCCATTATCTGCACATTTGCATATTTTAAATATAGTGCTAATAGTTACTATATTATATAACTAATATTATACATCCTTTTGCCAGGACAAGCACACTATTTTCACTATCTGTAATACACATTACATTGGTCTTTTCTGTAATGTTTTTCATTCACTTTATTCTAGTGGCACATATATTGACTGAAACCTGTTTGGTTAACAAATAATGCATTTTAAAAAATGGATACATACATGCATACATACATACATAAATAAATAAATAATTCCTTCAAAGCAAAGAACCAAGGTTTGGGGGCAAGCTAGAGAAGGAAAAATTAAATAAATAGGAAGAGGCCAGAATTTATTTGGACTGGCAGGCTAGAGACTGTCTTTTCCTACTTTATCACTTATCCAAAATCTTGGAAAAAGCTGTAACCACACAGATGTAAAACTATCAACTGTGTCCAGCATCTTAGATTTCAAAACGTTCATAGCAGGTCTACAGCACTCCTGTCTGTTGCAGACTCCATACTATGGTCCAAGTGGACTATCACAAGCTGATGTCTGGTCTAATACTCTGTTTCCTTAAGATACTGAACATGGCTGAATTACATCATTCTCTATTTACTTAGAGGAAAGATATTTCCATGTAGTAAATGAACGAGTTCTGTCTTCCATAAAGATGTTAAAAATGTGTTCCATAAGTTTAAGTGCTCAGTCACCTGCAATTTGTATTGTTTCTGATTGTACTAATTATCAGCATTAACAAAGTTCTGTACACAGATGATAGCTAGTGAAATTCAGCCAACTATCCAAAATGTTCCCCAAAACAATTCTAATATTGGTGATTCCCTCTGGGTTGAGAGCAGATATAGTTACCTCCACACAGTAACAGAGGTAATGAATATTGTTTGATAGGGATAATTTGTAGCATCTTTCAACCATCTCCTTCCTCTTTGCCAAGGCAAGGTCCCACCTGGCCAGGGTATCCTGTTGGCCAAATCCTAACCCAAGTTTATTAATAGGCTCTTTACAAAAGGTATACACATAGGTCTGTAGTGTTCCCACACAGCAAAATGCCTTGATATTTATCAATAGTAATAGAAATGTCCATATACTACAAATGTATCCCAAATATATTTAGAAGCATTTTCATTCCACCATGGCTTTTAACTAGACCAGTCATACAGCCAAGACATTGCGGTATCTCAAATTCCAAAATGGAATGGAGATATAGGGAAAATCTTGGGAAACTAGGTTACTGAAAAATAATAGTTACATAAATCATGACAAGAAAAGTGTTGGCAGACTGCCCTGCTAAAACCCCTACTACACTAGGAGATATTCTAAAACTAATGCAGAATACTAAGGTATGAGCTGTTAATGAGATGTTTCCTGTGGTCTACAGCTTGATTCCTTCAGCCTCTATGTATCCATTCTGTGACTTTGAGCAAGTCAGCTAACCAAACAGTGCTCCAGCCTGAGTCTGAAAGAAGTACATTTTGATCAGTGTTGTAACCCTCCCACACTGGTCAACAAAAGCAATCAAATAAATGAATACATAAATAAATAAACTGATGCCACATGTAGGTTGATGAGTAATATGTATTAGTGAATGGATGTCAAGAGCAGCAAATTGCAAAGACTAAAATAATAACTGCTTACACATAGAATACATGTCCAGAGATACTAATTCCATTTTCTTGTAACAGAGCTATACTACATTAAATATCTTTGTGGAGACACGTGAGTTCTGGCAATAGCATAAGTCATGTGTTACCCCTGTACCCTTAAAGGACTTTGAGGAGAAGCATTTCCTTTGCTAGGTCAACCTCCCATCTTCTGTCATGGTACTTCAGCTGTCTTCTGTCTCTCAGCATGTCATACCAGAAGTAAGATCCTGTTCCTCCTCCATCCACTCCATTTCATCAGTCCAAGGTAAAGTACTCATAGATAATGCAGTCTCTTGTACAATTCACACTACCACTTCTGCAGTTTGCAAATTGTATGATCCTTTCACAAAATCAGCTATCAATGTGAAATTCACACCTCCTTCATGGTAAGTTAGGGGAACTGCCCCAATTTCCTAGTTAAATTTCTCCTACCTGAATAAATACCACTACAGGCATCCCTTAAAAATAAGCCACATGTCTCAAATGGCTAATTTAGTCAGTTAAAGAAAGTAAGAAAGTAAATAAATGCATAAATTAATTAATTCTCTTATATGCTCACAAGATATAGTTAGGGAGGCACATAAGCAAGTAATATCGCCCACTATGGAATATGCCCTAGCTGTTATTACTGGGATCTTAAATAAGTACTTAAATAAACTTCAGATAATCCAAAGCACATTTATTACAAGCATTCCATGAAGAGAACATCAAAGCCTTATGACTGATGCTGAATAGCTTTTTATGCATTTTCAAGCCTAGTTATTCATCTGTATTTTAATTTACAGAATAACAAAGCTCCACCACTAGAGACCACTACATTGAAATCTAAAACTAATTTTTTTTTCATTTAAATTCATGATTGCCATACTGAAATTCTTTAACATTCCACCACACACACTCTATGTTGCACCTCTAGGGTATCTTGAACCTTCTTCATTGTACCAAACCTTATTAAGATGGTAAAAAAGTTTCTCAAACACAAAACTACTTGTAAATGTTTGGGTATTTTATATAACCTTAGGCTGCACAATATATTTGTTTGCCTACCCAGATAAGTAGGATTGTATCTGTTTTGTTAGTAGATATATTTCTTTTACCAAAATATTAAGCTTTAATGTAAACCTTATTTTAAGTAATGCTAATATAGCTGGAAATATTTTATAACTGAAGCTAACAGTACTTGCTTATAATATCATTACTTTTATTATTCAACTGTATTATTTTATTTTCTTATTCATTTGTAATTCTGTCTGTGAATTACTGTAATGTGCAATTCTTACATTACTCCTAGGGTCAAAATGAACCTGCAAAGAGTCTTCAGACCAGTGTACCTATACAGCTAACAGTTGTAAAATAAAACAAAATAAAAGTTTGTTCCCTTTATTAAATTATCTGTGTATAACCTTCATGAGGAGCATTTTCATTGTACTGCACTATGGACCACGGTTTACATGCTTCATTTCAAGACTATATGCATAATGTACTATAAAAAGGGTTATGTGTAATCTTTGTGACTTTTGGCCTGTGTTCTAGCTGAGGAGTCCTTAAGTCAGTAATCATGCACTTAACAAATAAAAGAATAAGTAAATGGTAATAGCATATCATGATCAGGAACATTTTACTTCTTAATTTTGTATCAAGGTCATGGAAGAAATGTGGTCCCATTAGTCCAGTTCAGTTAACAATACTATGTAAACAAACAGTCGACTAAATAAATAAGTAAATGAATAAAGCCCTCACTGCATGCAATTCTCTACTTTGACAGTCCTGATAAAATTGTTGTGTTTTCATGTTTAACAATTATCCTTATTTATTTTTCATTTGACAAGAAATGTTGTCCTGGAAGTTAGTTTTATCCTTGTGAATGCTTCCATATCATATTATGTGCATCTTGTTTAAATATTGCTTTATTTTATTTATCTTTTTAACAGACTGTAATGCACCTTGGGAAAAGCATGATAAAATAGATTATTACTTAGTTATTTTAGCTACAGGCATCAAGATTAGAAGGAAGATATACAACCAAACACTCAGATTAAATAAAACCGCAAACAGGCTAAATATTCAGGCGTAAAATCCAGGTAGTGAGGAATATCCAGAAGTCTAAATTTGAGAGTCTGATTGCTTTACATTTTAAACTATGTCATAAGGGAGACACTTCTGGTTTACAAGGTACTATTCTTGAAAATGTCTCTATGAATAACTGTGATCTAGTTGCTCTTAAACATAAATTATTGTATAAAGAGTTTATTTATATTTTAAAGTATGGCACTTTAACTGCCTCATGTCTTAATGTTGAATATAACTGAAGGTAGTTAATTTTAATTAATCAATTAAGAAAATTATTAATTGTTAATAGTTTGATTTCTTCTGTTATATATACTTGCTTATTTTTACAGTGTTGTATACTCCTTGAAGGCTATATAGCCGAGGTGCTAGAGTTTTATATTTGTGCTGCTGTTTTGTTACTGTTCTATATGTTAATGCTGTTGTTCTTCTGAACCTGTGCTTTAATCGACCTGGATCTTTAGCCCATTTGTGGTTTCATTTAATCAAGATGAAAAGGCCCTTTTACACTGTGTTTGAGTTAGAGAATGGAAGAAGCTTTGGCCATAGAATGGACAGGTGTGCAGTTCATGTAATGAATCTCAAAACAGCACATATGCAGCATACCACAGACTAAATGGAGTAACATAATGAGTAACTCCAACCTCCACCTTTCTCTATCAATCCTATCTCTATAGCCACCATAAAAAACTTCTCCTAAAATTAAAACCTGGTTCCAATGCCCCTAATGAAATTCCCTCCCACTTCCTAAAGGTAGCCTCAGAAGCCATTGTTCTCCCTATCAGCATACTAATTAATCAGTCTATCTCAGAAAGCCAGGTCCCCCAGCTCTGGAAGAAGGCATTTATTATTCCTCTCCATAAAGGTGACAATAATAATGACATCCCAAACCTTTGCCCTATTGCCATCCTATCCCCTATTTCTAAGCTACTTGAAAAGTGTGTACACCAACAACTCTTACTCTACCTCATCAAAAATCAGCTTCTTACCCCCCAAACAACATGGCTTTAGACCAGGACATAGTATCTCCACTGCCCTACTCTCCTTCCTAGAAACAATCAACAAAGCCCGCGACTCTGGTCACTTTGTATCTACTCTTTTCCTTGACCTCTCTAAGGCATTTGACACAATTTCCCACAACGTCCTTCTTACCAAACTCTCTAAACTTAACCTGTCCCCTTCCTCTACCCAGTGGTTCTCAAGCTATCTCACAAACAGGCAACAAGCAGTTAAATGGAAAAAAAAGTTGCCTCACCCTTCCTTAATACATCCACAGGCATCCCCCAAGGTTCCATTCTAGGCCCCCTACTATTCAACATATTCATAAATTATTTCTTCCAAGCCATTCCTAACTCCAGTCTAATCCAATATGCTGATGATCCTACTATAATCTGTTCCTCCCCTTCCATCACAACTCTTAACAATCTATCACAAGCCGCCTTCTCTTCCACTGAACAGTGGATGCTTGACAACCATCTAGCCCTTAATGCAACCAAAACAAAACTTATGTTATTCAATGCATTCAAAACCTCTTCCCTAGACAAACAATCCTTCATAATTACCAACAATATTAATACCCCCTAGAACTAGTCTCTGACACAAAATTACTAGAATTATCATTGACAATCAACTAAAATTTGATAAGCATCTACAACTAAATATAAAAAAAAAAAAACATAAAAAATTAGGTATGCTTTACCCCCACAGTCGCCTTATCTCTGCCACCACCAGGATTGCATTAGCTAATACATAAGTCATCCCATCCCTTTTCTATGGTGCATCTGTCCTAACCAGCCTACAATCTTCCCCCAAAACAAAACGCTGATCTTGTTATAACAAAATATCCAAATTTGCGGCAGGTCATAGAGCCTCTTCTCACCACTGTAATTCCCTTCACTAACTAAGTTGGCTAGAATTACCAAACTTCCTCACATATACCTAGCTCATCCACGCACACAAACTCATTCATAACCCATCTCTCTGTCCCTCCCTAGCAAATACCTTTGAAATGTATAAACCAGATAGAATCCTAAGATCCAATTCCCAAAACCTAATTAAATTGCATAAACCAACACATACTGCTGGGAATCAATTGATGTCCTTCTCTTTTGCACACCTCTGGAACTCTTTCCCTTCTCCCATCCATACCACCAGCAGTCTCTCCTTGTTTAAAACCTCACTGCATTCATACCTTACTTCACAATAGAAATATTCTTGCTCTCATCCAGCCTAATTCTACCACACTTTCTTCCTAACTTTCCAAACATTGTTGCCTGTCACTACTTCTTAAAGTTTTACATCCCTTGGGACATATTCGACCAATGACTAAAAAATTACCTCATTGTAATTCCCTAAAAAAAATACTACTTACTGAATTAACCTGATGTAATTTTCCTAATGAAAATCTTTTTTTATTTCTGTATTATGTAACATCTATTTGAATTGTGCAATAAGGGTTTGTACTATACAAAATATGCATTTAACATTTAATTGAAATGTATATTATGGATTTGTGCTCTTTCTGCACTATGTATTTGTATTTTTCTGGAAAACAAACTGCAAATAAAATAAATAAATAAAATAAACACACTGGTGTGCTGTTCAGTACATTACTTGAGAGCATGTATGGGTATACAGCATGGGATAGGGGCAAGGGAACACAACCTTATTGAGAACATGTATGGGTATAAAGCATGGGATGGGGATATTGGGCAATACAACCTTATTGAGAACATGTACAGATATACGGCATGGGATGGGGGTGTAGGGGAATACAACCTTATTGAGAACATGTACAGATATACAGCATGGAATGGGGGTGTAGGGGAATACAACCTAATTGAGAACATGTACAGATATATATCATGGAATGGGGGGTAGGGGAATACAACCTTATTGAGAACATGTATGGTTATACAGCATGGGATGGGGGTGTAGGGGAATGCAACCTTATTGAGAACATGTACAGGTACACAGCATGGGATGGGGGTGTAGGGAAATACAACCTTACTGCGAACATGTATGGTTATACAGCATGGGATGGGGTGTAGGGGAATACAATCTTATTGAGAGCATGTACAGATATACAACATGGGATGGGGGTGTAGGGGAATACAACCTTACTGAGAACATGTATGGTTATACAGCATGGGATGGGGTGTTGGGGAATACAACCTTATTGAGAACATGTATGGGTATACAGCATGGGCTAGGGGATGTAGGGGAATACAACCTCATTGAAAACACGTATAAGAATACAGCATGGGATGGGGGGGTTGGGGAATAAAACCCTATTGAGAACATGTAACCCATTTCATTACTGGAAATCCCCATTCTGTCTAATCTTTTGCTCCTCCCCCTTTCTGACATCCCGACGAAGATTTTATTAGACCTTGTATCCTAACGGCACCATTTTTAAACACAGATTTAGTGCAGTAGCTACCCGTGGCATCCTCCATTAGTGTGCTCACCTCGTAAGTAACTTTAAAACGAAAACAATCTGCTTTCTTATATAATCTTCCACTCTGCTATTATATGTATATTTTGTGCCATGTTTTCGTATTTTATTGTTCTTTTCTATCTTTTTCTGAAACAAACTAACAGCTAACGCTGTTTCTTTGCCATTGGTGCTTGTTGCACACAAGTCTGTCTGCTCTGTGCATCCAAGCATTGATAGATGCTTTTAGCCAATGGAATGCTTTTGTTTTAAGTGTAACATAGCCCTAGATGTTTAATGTGGATGCTATTTGCCAGTCACTACGTAGATCACTGCTTAATTAAGTATTCAAGCTGTTATCTGCTCTATATTTCATGATAGATATCTCAGACTAATATAGTGGCTAGTAAATGAACAAGTGCTTGAAAGTGAAACCTGAATACTGTTCTGCCAGTCGTTTAACACAGAAATGCTCAATGAGGGTTTTTCCAGTTGTTGTGACTCAATATTAATGATAGGTACTCGGTACTCCAGGACTACAATTGTTGTGTTTATGTAAATAATGAAAGAACCTAATAACTAACAACATATTCTCCCTGGTGCTCTGTTAGTAACCCATTTAAATGTTTTCTCAGTAGTTATTTAGTCTCATTATTTATCTATTTTTGCTCCAACTGTAATTTTGACTGCTGTTTTTATAGATACTGCTGGTTCAATAACCTATACTATTACTGTCGTAAGCTGTTTAACAAACTACTGTTAAATGTATACTCAGCCCGTTTTCTCCTCCTCAACTGTTATCTAGTTTTTCTTACTTATAGCAGCCTATCCCATGTCTCTAATTGTAATCTCAGTCACGTCTCTCTATTCCTCCAACACCCTTACTTTTCCTATACAAATATCTCTCTCTCTCTCTTTTTGTCTTTTCATTTCAGTTCATTGAAATACACCACTGTGTCCTCAACCACCCAGAAGCGTTTTTGCCTTGACTGCTTTGCCCTGAATTAATAAGCACTGAGAAGCCAGAACCCACTGCTTTGTATAAATAAAATTAGGAAAAAGAAAATACTTTACAAACAACAGAACAGCCCACAATGTAGGTTATTACTCTTGTATGTTTTACACTTTTAAAAGTTTTCTTTTATTGCATTTTAAGAACAAGAGGCTTGCACACTATGGGACCCACTTTATTTCCCCCCTCCCAATATAAAACCCTACTCAGTAGGTACAGCTACATAAGTAAATCTACCCCTTCATCTTGCTAAGCTGCTTCCACTTTATTAGTCTCTACACTCTGTAGGAAACTGCAGGAATTGCTGATTTCAATCTAGTAGGACTCTAGCATACAGACCTGGACTAGCTGCAATCAACTGATTGTTTTTTTGTTCTAGCAGTCAGCTCCATGTCGCTCAAACCTCATATCACAAACTCAGAAATTCTACCCCCCCCCCCCAGCTGTAACATATTCCTGCAAGACAGACTTTCTAAAAAAAGGGATGGAGTTGCTATCCTGTACTGAGAACTGCTTAACCTCTCCCCCCCTCCCTGACTTCTCCCCTGCTGAACTTATCTTTCTCAACTGTCACCTTAACCCACACAAGAAATTTGCAATAACATCTATTTATATACCCCCTGTTAACAATATTCCAGTTCCTAAATCTATCTCATCCTGGATCTCCCAAAATCTACCCTATGAGATAATCTTATTAGATTATGTCAATATTGATTGGAAAAAAACTCTCCTCACACTCCCCCCAGCCTTAGTGTAAACCTTTTTGGTTTCAGTCAACTTATTATTACTCCCACCCCCATCAATAAAAACTCTAGCTCCAGTCTTGACTGGATCTTAACTTCCAACCTTAATCAGTACCATAATCGCAGTACTTTACCAGACTCCTTAAGTGATCACCTCCCCATCTCAGTACTAAGAGCACCTTCTCAAGCCTCAAAAACCCACCTTTATAGAGACTGCTGCAACTTGACCAATTTCAACACAGACATTTTCAGCAAACAGCTCTCTCTTATTAATTGGTCTCACCTGCTTTACCTTCCTCTAAACGAAGCTGTCCTTGAATTTAATAACATTTTCCTAAACATACTAAACACTCTAGCACCCTTCAGAAAAATTAGGATCAAATCTAATCCTGCACCCTGGCTCTCTAAAGATACCCTTTCCACCGTGAAACTTAGGGACACTACCTGGAAACAAAGGACAAAGACAAACTCTTCTCCTCTCCTCCTAAAATTCAAAGAACTAAGAAACCTTGCAAAGAAACTTATTATCCAAGACAAGAAAAAATTCTGTCAAGAAGCTCAATCTACTCACACCTCAAACCCAAAAACATTTTGACACACTATGAACAATATTCTCCATCTAGGGAAACCTTCTACCCCTAACCCCTTCCCCAATAAATCACCTCTTGAAACTACCACTCTACTAGACAACTACTTCATAGACTCTATCCACAAACTAACTCCCCCCAACAACAACCAATCACAACCCCCCACCACTTCCATCACCTGCCTCTACTCATCCTTCTCCCTGAAACCTGTTTCTACTGCTTATATAAAATCCCTTTTTCAGATACTTAAACCTTGTTCTCCTTCCTTCAACAACCTACCCCCAAATTTCTCAAACTTGCAGCCAATATTATAGCATATCTCATTTCTATCCTCATCAACCATTGTATTATTAGAGTCCTCAGTCCCTGAAATTTTCTAATCCTTTTATACAATTCCGCTTCATAAAGGAGGTAACTCCACCAACCCCTCCAATTTCTGTCCAATAGCCATCCTCTCCCCTCTCTCAATAATACTAGAGAAATGCATTCACCGACAACGTCTTAAATATTTACTTCAGGAAAATCTCCTCACCCCCTCTCAACACAGATTTAGACCTCACCACAGCAACTTCCACAACCCTTCTATCATTCACCCAGACTATAGCAGAGACAAGAGATAACAATACACTGGTGCCATGCCTATTCCTTGACCTCTCTAAGGCATTTGACTCTGTCTTCCACCCTAGGCTCCTTACTAAACTAAATTAACTTAACCTCTCCGTATCTGCTACTCTCTGATTCTATAATTATCTTAACAACAGACAACAATCCGTTAGATGGCAGACCTCCTACTCTCCTTTCCTACCTTTCCAATCAGGTGTACACCAAGGATCCAGTCTAGGTCCCCTCCCCTTTAATATTTTTACTAACAATCTCCGCTCCATCTGCTGCACCTGTTATCTAATCCAGTACGCCGATGATTATATACTTATTACCCTCTCAGACAACCCTACTGACCTCCACTCCCTTACCTAGACTTCTTTCAACACCATTGAGCACTGGTTAATCAATAACCAACTCATCCTTAATCCAAAGAAAACTAAGCTTCGTCTCTTTCTTCCAAAATCTATGTGCAGCCTTAAAACCTCCTTCTGTCTCTCTTCCTTAGATACCACCATCACTGATGTAGACTCCCATACCAAACTTCTAGGAATCACAATTGACAATCAACTGAAATTTGACCATCATATCCAGCAATCCATCAAAAGGACCAATCAAAAACTCGGTTTACTGTACAGAAACAAAAGATTCTTATCCACTACTACAAGAACTTCACTAGCTCCAACCTACCTATTCCCCTGCCTTCTCTATGCCTCCCCTATATTTACTCACCTCCAAGCAAATATTTTAAGCAAACTTGAACAAACCTACAACCAGATAGCCAGATTTGCCTGTAATTTCCTTCACAAATCCCATCACTGCCTTACCCTTAGCAAACTACAATGGCTTGAATTCCCTCAACTAGTCCAACTTTCTCAGCTACTGATGACACATTCTCTACTGCTCAAACCAACTGACTGCCCCTCTCTGTCCGTGCTCCTATCTCTATACAAACCCCATGATCACTCCGTAGTGCTGACCAACTCCTACTTGACACCTACAGGCCTAACAAAACAATAGGCAGATTACTTTATAAATGCCCTATATCTCAAACCTGGAACAAACTCCCAACCAGTATACATTCTATTCAGTCCTCATTTCATTTTAAAACAGAACTGAGGAACTACCTTGCTAACTCTCCCTCCTGCACCTGTCACCACCCAACCTAACACATACCCATGCAACCATTTTCGACCATAACATATTTCCCCTCCTTATTTAATATAACTGACTTTAGTATAACTTACATACATACTGGTACTGTTGTCTCTCCACTCTGCCACTGGGCAAAACTATACTCAAATCTCATCTTTCTCTTCCTGGCATACTTTTCATCAACCATACACACAAACACACACACACACACACACACACACACACACACACACACACACACACACACACACACTCTCTTCTCCTGCCCTCCTTTCTTTCACTCACTTAACTCCCCTAAACTTTCCATCCCCACCCATCTATTTTCAACCCTTCAGTTTATTAGTCCTTTTCTTCCTGTCTGCTAGTTTGGTTCTAGTCATTAATGCTGCTTAAGAGCTTTTTTCTAATGCCCTATCAATAAATCTTCACTTTTACCACAGGGCTCATCCTCTTCTACTTTTGAACTATTATTTTATTTTTTTTTGCTGAATTTTATGGTTTGTTCATTTTTCCACCACCACATTAATGTACATTTGCTATGTACATATATTCCATTTATGGCATAAAGTGCTTGTAGTTAGATATACAAATGCACGTTCTTGTAATGTAAACATTGTTATTGTTATTGCTAATGTTATTGTCACAGTTATCTTTATTGTGGCGCTTTTCTCCTTGGGTTTCCACTGAAAATGGGCCACCGGCCCAGTGGACTAACCCGGTTAACAAAAGACAAACAAATAAATAAATAAATAAATGTATGGGTATACAACATGGGATGTGGGGTAGGGGAATACAACCTTACTGAGAACATGTATGGATATACAGCATGGGATCGAGGTGTAGGGTAATACAACCTTATTGAGAACATGTACAGGTATATAGCAGCAAATGCCATAGCCTACCCAGTTTCCATTCTGATTAACAGAACAATCTCTGAGGGTGCAATTCCTTCCATTTGGAAGATTGCACACATTATCCCCCTTCATAAGGGTGGAAATTCTAGGGAACTATCCAATTACAGACCAATTGCCATACTATCTCCTCTGGCAAAAATCATGGAGAAATGCATTCATATGCAACTGTTAAAACACCTAATAGATAACAACTTATTAGCTAACTGCCAACACGGCTTCAGGCCATTTCACAGTACTACTACTGCCCTTTTATCCTTCTCCGACTGTATAAATAAAAATCGCAATAACAACACTCTATCCTCAGCCCTCTTTATTGATCTCTCCAAAGCCTTCGACATGGTTAACCACCAACTTCTCATAAACACACTGAAAAACCTATCTCTTGATACACTTACTATACAATGGTTTCAATCCTACTTAAGCAATAGGCAACAAGCAGTTATGTGGGAGAACAACCTATCTTCCCATCTCCCCATTGCACTAGGTGTCCCCCAAGGTTCTATACTTGGACCACTTCTATTCTCTATTTTCATCAACGACCTGTATACTGTTATTCCTCAAGCTTCCTTAATACAATATGCCGATGACTCCACATTAATATGCTCGGCCCCAACTCCAGCAGACCTTCAATCTCTCACCCAAAAAGTGTTTAACATAGTTGAGGAATGGCTACAACATCAGTGCCTCATCCTAAATCCCAAAAAAAACAAACTTCTACTTTTTACTCCCACCCACAGGGCCACACCTCTACACTTTACTGTCACATCTAACAATGGAACCATCATATCCCCCGACTCTACCACAAAACTCCTAGGGGTTCTAATTGACAATAACCTTAACTTTGAAGGCCACATTAACAATACCATAAAAACAGTTAACAAAAAACTAGGCTCCCTCTATAGAATCAAATCCTTTCTTACCCCACTAGCAAGATCTACTATTGCCCAGACCCACTTAATCTCTACCCTCCTCTATGCCTCCCCTATATATACTAACCTCTCAAAAAACAACATGAACAAACTGGCTGTCTCCTACAACAATATTGCAAGATTTGCGACAGGCTCTGCATTTAGGACCCATCACTGTATTAATTATCAAAATCTAGGTTGGCTAGAGTTACATAATCTACTTCTATTTAAACAATTAACATTTGCCTATAAAATCCTGTATCAGCCTAACAACACACCAATTCTTACCAACCTTATTACCCCCTACAGCAACCTTAAGACCCTGCGCTCATCTAGCAAAATACTAGTATAAATACGCAAAACCTACAATAAGGCAGGGGACTCTCTGTTCTCTAATACCATGGGTAAAACCTGGAACTCTCTCCCCAGTGACCTGACCTCCCTACCTTCACTAACACAATTTAAAATCAGGCTTAAAACCTACCTCAAATCACATTGGCTGTGAACCTGTCTGAACCCAGACTAACCTCTCACGTCTTCTTCACACTAAGTTACTAAGTCTTAATGACTGTATAATCTAACTGCCTAATGAAAACCAGAATTATATCTGGCCTTTCAATTGATTGGACTCTCTTTTATATCATAATATGACTCTCAGTCTCCCTACTATGTTAACATATATACTTAACATAAGATACTACATTCAAATGTGTTTTGAACTGAACACATTTCCTTATTTACTAAACTACTTACTCCAATATGTTCTTTCATGCATAAAATAGCTTAACTTTATATGGTACTTCCACCTGTTAAACTTTGAATTGTTTTATTTTTGATTTAAGTAAAATATTGTTCTGTACTCTCGAGGAGCTTTTCTCCCCGGGCCTCTGCTGAAAATGGATATGTATCCAGCTGGACTAACCCGGTCAACAAATGTAAAATAAAAAATAAAATAAATAAAAAATAATAGCATGGGATGGGGGGTAGGGGAATAAATAATGCATCTGTAAGCTTTGGCCGGATGCCCTCAATAATATCTCCATTCTTACCAGGCAAAGGTGATGACCTAGCCAAGTGTGGCATGTTGCCATGCATGTAAAGCGAACTTCAGTCCTATCGACATGGATGACCAACCTTAGGAATTTGCCATGCCAATTACAATGATAACCTGAATGAAATGGGAAACCACTGACATAACAGGAATGTAGTTAGATTCTCAGCATAGGGGGTGCAGTAGGGATGCAGCACGCTTTCAACAGTTCATGACTGGTAATGGTCAGTCAGGCTCACTAGGCATGTAAAAACACAATGCCACACTATACATACACACACTGTCATCTTTGTATTCTAACAGTAGTACACATGTCAGCAGGTAGCTAGCTCTGTGTCTAGGTAGGTAGTTTTGTGTGTGCTAGAGTTCAGAGCTGTACTGCATATATTACACATTACACAGACCAGATACCTTCCCAATTACACTCATTCAGGTGCTGTGGTTCGTAAAAAGTCCTGTTGATGCTCCGTTTACTACCCTTTGTGCTGGTTTTGTATGCATACCTCTCACTTTCACTAATGTCTCTTGTTTGCCTTTTACTGCATATTTAAACCTGCAGTGTCATAAAGCACTTCTACTATTAATTTATTCTTAACTGCGACCTCTCTGTTTTATGCTACAACTTTGTTTACTTCTGCTTTTCTGTTCTTGCCTACAGTTTTCTCCTATTGCTTTTTTATTTTACTATACAAGGTTTATACTTTTCTCTCTTCCCCTCTCTTATCTATATTTTGCTTTAGTCCCCTTTCTGTCTCCATAGTATCTGTTTTTTCCTCTGTAACCTATGAATATTTGTGCTCTTAAACTACTATTTCCACCTTATCACTCTTTCTGTCCCACAAGTAACTTCTTGACTCCTCAGCGTAGTAGCTTCATGTCATGAGCTTTTCCCTGTATATCCCATTCTTTTCATATAATTTGACTTTTGTTAATAATTTGCTAAAGGACGTTGCTCATACTTACATAATTCATAGCACAGACTGTTCTTCAGTTGATTTAGTGCCACATACTTCAATGACATAGAAAACATAGTTTAGGGACATTTGTTAATGTTTTCATTTGGTTCATTTTCTGCCTTATGTAATGTTTTAGACATGTATTTAACTAGTCGCACGATGTCATCTATGTTTTTATTTCCTACTAACCTGCATGCAATAACCTACAAGTAATTATACTGAAGCTTTGCTGCTCAGGCTCCACTGAAAAAGAGCCCAGCCAGTGAACAAGGCCATTATCCAAAGCTAAATAAATTAATAAAGTAATTGACTGGTTGATGATAGATTTCTATAAGCGGACCTTCTTTTGCATCTCATTCCAACAGTGGATATAGCATTGGTGGCCTGCCACGATGCACCTTTCTTTTATACTCCAGTGCCAGCCATTCTAAACAGTGAGGTGCTCCGTACAGTTATGGAGTTGGTGTGTACAAACAGCAATGGCTGAAGTATCCCATGTACATTTTGCAGCGATCAAGTTTCCAAGCTTTTATTTGTATGTATTTCTGTTGAATGTAATCTGTCTCCTTTCCAGTTGCTCCATCACTGTACTTATAATGTCTCCATTACATCTCAGCAGACAGTATGTGTCAGAGGTTTTGCTAATATTTATACTGCTGTCATATAATCAAGGAAATGCTGAATATCTATATTGTCATGATGGTGATGTGTCTTCCATACCCACTACCTCATCCATACCTCTGCTCCTGCTGATATGCAGCTATGCATCCACACGGCCTCAGAATTACACCTTACCACTTATACATGCTGTGTTGGTCATTTGCATACCCAGTGCATACTATTTGTTCAATTGATGCACACTGAGATATCCTGTGTTTTCCTTATTATTACACTTGTTTTCTTGCCTTAACTATATGCATTAGCCCTAAGCACTGAATCTCATGCCTTTGAATTCTGCACTACTTACTAGCATATACATGTAAATTATATATATATATATATATATATATATATATATATATATATATATATATATATATATATATATATATATATATATATATATATATATATATATATATATATATATATATATATATATATATATATTGTATATATATATATATATATATATATATATATATATATGTGTGTGTGTGTGTGTGTGTGTATAGGGTCTATATTAATTTGTCAAAAATTACCTTCATCGAACCTCGATTCATCAAACATAACTCAGTGAACATTCCCTTCAGCAAACGTTCACATCAGTGAATGTTTTATACAGAGAATGGAGTTAGTTGCCCACCACTCTGACCTTCACACACTGCGTAGCATACCAAACCCACCAAAGTTTGGGGTTGCGCTCCCCACACCCTCCTCCTTATATATACCAACTCCGAGATTGCACTACAGTGGGGAAAAGGGCACATTTCCTACTGTGTAAAATGTTTGCTGATGTGAACGCTCACTGAAGGGAATGCTCGCTGCCTTATGTTCGATGAAAGGAGGGTCAAAGAAGTTAATCTTCGACAAAGTAATATAGACCCACACATATATATATATATATATATATATATATATATATATATATATATGTTTATTATGGTTTTAACAAAGACCACTCGATTGATGGCCAGAATCCCACAACACCTGTACTGTCAGGGTCAGCTATGTCTACCTCCCAAACTATTTGTTTTATACATATATATATATATATATATATATATATATATATATATATATATATACACACACACACACACACACACACACACACACACACACACACACACACACATATATATATATATATATATACACACACACACACACACACACATATATATATATATATATATATATATATATATGTGTGTGTGTGTGTGTGTGTGTGTGTGTGTGTGTGTACACTTATGTGTGTATACATCCTCAATTTACTTATAGTACAAAGTTGTTGTTTTACAACTTATTCTCAGTATGAGCATTCATTTCATTGATAGTTACAGGATATGCTCATTATATGGCTGTTCTGGCAAGCTTATTTGCTAAGTATTTATTACTATATTTGAGAGCTGTTACAGTTAAACCTAACATTCCACAACTTAAGGGTATTTTCGTAAACCTCATTTTCCAGTGATGAGGAATTTTCAGCTTAGTCCATGAAATCTTTGTACAATAAGTGACATTGTACTATCTGAACGGTTTCAACTTCCACAAACGTAAGAGTATAAATTCAGTAGACTTATTATGTTCTTCACTTTTTCAGCAGGAAAATATGGAGCAGTATATTACCTTGAAAGACATGTGGTGTACTTGCTCATGTCAGAACACCATCTAAATTCCTCATTCCTTGTTGTATTTTGTTATTGAATTAGGTGGTGCTCCCTTAAGATGGCAGTGTTGCAAACAATGAAACAGTGTCCATCCAGCAGACAGATATAATTTTTCAATGCAATCCCGATTTTATTATGCTACAGTATTTGGGCAGGGGTTCCTATTAGTTTGTCAAAACTTCAGCAGTTCGAACACCATATGTTTGAACTGTGAAGTTCAAAAACTGATTATCGCGAAGCCACGGAAAAAAGGAAAGAATTTGGTGGGCCTTTTCTGTGGCTTTGCAATTTTCAGCACCGTGGTGGAAAGTTACGGGTCAGGTTCAGGTAAGTGTGTGATTGTGTGGATGTTAGGGTTAGGGCACGGGTTAGGTGAGTTAGAGTTAGGGTACAGGTGAGGTGGGTGTGTGATAGTGATAGACTTTAGGGTTAGGGCGGGATAGGTGACTTAGGGTTAGGGTGTGGGTCAGGTGAGTGCGCAATAGTGATGGACCTTAGAGTTTGGGTTTGGGTTAAGGTAAGTGGATAGATAGTAGTGTATGTACAGTTTAGTGTAGGGTTAGATGTAGGATTTTAAGTGTATGTGTGTGGATTGCTGTTTTTTGGTGTGCTTGTGCTATGTGTATGTTTCTTGGAACAGCCACTTTTTTTTCCCTGGGAAAAAAATAGCTGTTCTAAGCCTTCGATGGTTTTGCACTTCGAGGTTAGAAGTTCGAACATATGGTGTTCGAACTTCTGCCGTTTCGACAAAGTGATATAGACCCTTTGGGCAGGGCCCATAGTCCACAGTATAAGGCAGAGAACTCACTGCAAAACATCTGAAACATAAATGTCATTAACTTCAGAAGATGTACTGCAACTTCAGTACTCAACTGCATTACTTATCTTCTGTGCCAAGGTAAAATCAGAAAAAAATCCCTATGAATAATTTATGCGTGGAAAGGACCCAGCATTGAAATATCAGAAATTGATATGTCTAAAAACAGTCATAGATATGTCAGAAGAGTAACCAGTGGTATTTCTTGTCCATATGCTGTTCAAAATAAGACATATTTTGCATTTGTACTATCAAGACAAAATAAAGTTTGTCAGAATAGAGGATTGTATGTAAATGCACACCTTTTTGATATAGACTTAATAAATGTCTCATTACAAAAAGCCATAATATTTATTAGCAATATTGCTCATACTTTTGGCATTTCCAGAACTACCTCTCACAGCACTTAAGAGATATTTCCATTGGAATATAACATGTGCCCCCCATATAACGGGATTAGACATCATCATAAAATATAGTGTTGATGGAATTATCCACATTCTGCTGCTGGCTTCATGTCTTGATAGATATATAATACCGATCCTGGACTTTAGAAGCACATGTTACATGCATTAAAAATATAAAAATAATCATTTACAATAATGCAAAAGTGCCACATGGGAGCACATGTTACATAAAAGACTCCAAGATCTGGCTTGTTCCATTATAAATCAGGTCCACTGTTTTGAAAATTTCATGGTGTGATTTTTCACCCAAAAGAGCACTTTCAGAGACCAGCTGTTTCCAGTGTTGCAAGCTCATCACCACCAAAATACCCACAATGCTTTTATATGATCCCGAAGCCCACATAAATATATATTTCTTAATGTGGGATGGAGGTGTGCAGCAATCAGTGTAACATTTTATAACCACTTATGAAGTGTCACACACACACACATACACACACAGTGTTACCCTATATGAGGTTCTGTACAACTGCTAGCACTCTTGAAAACCCTGTGGATGTATGCCATATTCTAAACACAGTTAAACAGTTATATATCTGTTTTTGATAGCATGTGTTTCTGATATTAAATTATTCAAATTACAGATAAAACTGCATATTATAATTCTAATTACTATAATTTCTTAGTACATTTAATTATGATATGGAATACACTAAACAAGCTAGACTATATGCAAATAAAACCATCAATATTATACAAAACAAATGCTAAAAAAGGTATAGTTATGGCTACATACCCATAGACCTACCAGTAGAAACTGACAGTAGCTAGAAAGAAACCTTGAAAATGGGTAAGCAGATCCAGCAGAAGAAAAGGTAGAGTGCAACTTGATACATTATTTATATGTAAGAATATATTATCCATGTTTTTTAATTGACCCACCAATGTTTTTCATGACCTGTGCTCATAAATCATGCCATGCCTTGTCTTTACCTGTGAGATGCATAAAGATCTAACAACTTGTCAGTACATTGACTTTCTATACCAGTTTTAACAAAGTGGAACAAAAGCCTTGGAACTGTCTACTTTGTGATCCTAAATGGATCATTCTGTCAGTGAAATGGAGCAAAGATTCATATACTTGAAACTTACCCCTTGATGAATCTGCGGGCCCCATAGCTGTGATGAATGGATGCACGGCACAAAAGAATATGCTATGCAATGGATATGCATCAGTGAGCACTGACAACATAGTCAGACAAGAATGGGTAATTACAACCGATCACACATTCTGTCTGAATAGATAATCTTCAGTCTGCAGCATAAAGCAAGCTGCAAGAGTGCGCAGGACATATCCTGGCATACAGACTGCAGCTCATCTACAATGCAATGCGTGCTGTATCTTTTGATATGCTATTCATGTGTGATGTTCAGCCAAAGACATACTGATGAAACTGATGATCCCTCATGATATATGCTACCACATCCATATTTATTACTGATCAGCTAACAAACATATTCTTTGCATAAAGTAGCAGATATTGCTACTTTCTAGGAGAGTGTCTGCAGTAATTGTGTGTCTATAGCCTTATTCAATTGTTATTTTAATACAAATTTTCTAGCATTGTCTGCATTACAGTAAGTCACAGTTGCCCAGTAGCGCTGTTGTGTATGCCTGTCCCTCATAAACCATATTTCATAATCCTAGCATTCCTGAAAACTTCCCTCCTTGGCTAGGATTCACAATTAAGCAGACACATCCGACATCAATGATCTCAACCACCACAGTGCGCACAAATTCCAGAACAAAATGCAAAGTCTGCTCCCCAGTACCACAACCATTAACTAAGACTGAATTTGTTGCTATGAACTGCAGCTAGGGGGCAAGGTACACTGTTTAAAATTGTAATTCTAAGGAAGAATTCCCTGACTTAACCGCCCTCTGTTTGCATATCACAATACTGTATTTGTAAAAGGATAGTATTTTTATGGAAATACTTCTTTATTGTTTTCTGATAACCCAAAAAAGTGGGAGGGGATACCTTCTTAGCAATGTAATAGCCATCAGATTCTGAATATTTAATGGCTGACTTCATTTGGACAATAAAGGACACTACCTACTGAACAAAGGAGTACCATGTAACCAAAAGAAAGTATACAAAGAAAACACTTGTAGACTAGTAGCGTTTCACTAGTGACACGCACAAGGTGCAGTATGAGGTATAAGACCATAGGAAGAGTGCTTTTAAATATCCCAAAAATGTGCTTCCTTTCTAATATGCACTTAAAACAGCCTTTTAGTGACTTAAAAATGTGACCTTAATGTGTGTTTATATAATAATAAGCAGATTGTTTATAATGGGCTTTTGTCTCTTGGATATCAATATGTGTTTATATAGCTACAGGTAAATTGTTTTATACTGATCTTTTTGTCATTGTAACTGTATTAAGGTATAACTTAGTCTCAATGAATCACTTTCATTAGTTTTCTTATTTCTTTCAGAATAAAGTATTCACAACCATCGTGATGCCCATGAAAATTCTTAGGTCCTGTTTCAGACTTAATGAAGCATACAGTAATAAATACCAGAGACTTCTTTATGTAATGTCAAAATTGCGGGGAAGAACTCAATCAAGGTGTATGAGAAAGGACTAAAGAAAAAGTCGATAAAATTGATTTGGCCCACACTTTTATCTTCTTTACTCAGTAACTTTACTGTTCATTTCTTTATCTACTAGATACCAGTCTAACATTCTAGGCATGAATCTCACCACAAATACTGATGTATTGGAAAATCCTGTTTTGTAATCCACTGTCTGCATATCTATTTCTGTGAACATTTTCCTTTGATAGCTTCATCTTGTTGCCCAAATATCTGCTATAATTTACTTATGATTATGTGCAATTCGTGTCTCTTTATGAGTGAAGCCTTGACTATTTATCCCAACATATGATGTACTTACAGCTTCACCCTTCTTGTTGGAATGAGTTCCACTATCTGCCTTTTTCATTCTACAAGTCATGTGAATACGCAGTCAGAATGTGCTCAGGAAATCGGCCTGCACTGTGAGGTTTTGTTCACTTGAAACAGAAATTTATGTGAAAAAGTACGCAGGATTCTGTATCAGGTGTAGGAATGTGCTGCATTATAAATCCAGATAGTTTATGTCATTTGCTTTAAAAGTGTTTGCTACGCACATTATAATTTCAATTATGTTATTCTGGAAAAGTTTTATATATAATCTGACTTTAGTTGTGCATTATTATTTGAATGACAATATAAACAATAGATAAATGGACAGCATAATAAATAGCATCACAAAGAAAACATAAAGGCCTTTCTGGTACTGCATACAAAATATAAACTGTCCTTTTCCATTATTATTCTACATGCCTAGCCAAAACAGTAGAGCTGAAATTCCACCCCCAATGTGCATCTAATCAACCATTCAGAGCCTCTTAATGACTTGTCAGTTCTTTGCCCTGCCATTTTCTGTCCAATTAATTCTTTTATTGTGCACCGGATAAAGGGAGACAAAAGCCGTTCCCAGTAATAATGAATCATTAAAATTCAGCAGCTCTTTGCTTGTGCGCTTGGCTTTTCACCAGCATCTTAGCCTGCTTTACATGCATTCTGTGCTGTGGTTAAAATTCACTCTACCTCAGATGAGGGCTAGGCATTTGGGGAAGTTCCTTAAAGGGGGCAGACTCATTTCATAATGGCTGATTCAGGATTTCTGTCCACAAGCTGAATAATTTCATCCCACCTCTCACCCACGAAGCCAAAATAGTACTCAACTTCATTGTAATTTGGATGCGCATGACTGTTAAGGATTGCTTCATAAAATAACTGCAATAAAAAATATGATGCGCTATTTTATTTCTACAATAAAATATAACCATTCTAAGGGTTCTTAGTTATTCAGTTGTCTTAGAAAGTAATATGTGGTTTACATGTGTGGCTGATTTGGTTACTGTTTTTAGTGGAATACAAGACTTGCTTATGTTTATTAATCCAAACTGCCTATCATTATGAAAGCCTGATAACATTTTAATCACAATCTGCACACCAGGACTACATCTAGCAACTAGTAATGCCTAAATCAATTTGCTATAATAAAATCTGCATCACTCAGCAAACCTCCCCTCCCCACCACTATCATCACCACAACTGCTGCTTTTATATTTATCTAAACTTCAACTACTTTTATAAATATTTCATTGTGATAACTTGTTTTTAGACATTAAGCTGCATATAGTTTATAATACACTTTTGTAATTGTGTATCACCTTTTCGTCCATTTGGACATGCTGCCCACAAAACAACAACAAATAAATAAAGAAATACGTAAACAAATAAACAAACAGCTTCTCAGTTACTTTGTGCTCTTTCTTGAATCCATGAGCCAATCTCTGCTAGTGAGAGAATTACATAATTAGGTTTGCTCATCCTCTCACAACTGTGTTGTCACAGACAAGCAGAACTGATAAAAACGCAGTTATTTTTCTAGAGAAACTTATTGATCAGTATATATTTAAAACTAGAGATAGATATACACGGGACGTAATTCATCAGTTGTAAGGCACTGTTTTAATAATGCCCTTAGGCTTTGTTCTTAGGATATATATGACATCCCACCTCAAGATGAATTCCAGTTTCTTAGCACACTATCGCAAACTTTCTTCTGTGTTGCCATGACAGCACAGCATTATGTATTTCTATATATGCTTCACCTTGATTTCAGATGCCATCACCCAGCTTCTCTATATTGCACATGAATGAGCACTGATTTTAGAATGGGCCTGTGCGACTTTATTCGTTGTTATCAGAGACAAGTGAAATGTTGGCAACTTCTCCAACCACGTCTGTAAAGCGTACTAAGTGCCTGCAAATTTTAGTTTAAAAGGACAGATTATGGGAACATTCAAAGCAGAATAATTTTAATGTGACTGCGAAAAAACAAATTAGTCCTGGCAACTACAGGAGTTCATCTCATCTTTTCAAACTGATTTCAAAAGAATAAAACAATTCATAATTTACATTGCTTTTAGCCATTATTTTATTTTCTTCATGACTGACTAATGTTGCTCTGTCATTTTGTGTAGTGCATTTCCTCAGAAATAACAAATTACATCTGAGTGCGTGCGCGTGTGTGTGTGTGTGTGTGTGTGTGTGTGTGTGTGTGTGTGTGTGTGTGTGTGTGTGTGTGCGTGTGTTGTGTATATAAAAAAAAGAAAACTATTTCCTCTCCCAATATTAACACTAAAACACCCATAAATATTAGCCTTAAATTTGTCTGAATAGTGGCAGTGTTGCAGGAAGGCTTTTATTAAGGTAAAGTATAAGGTTAGGGTTGGGGGAAGGGCAGCATTAGGGTTAGAGTTAGCACTCCTGCACCACCTTAGTAACGGGTGCTAACCCTAACAATGCCCCTTCCCACAACCCTAATCATATGTCTTACCTTAATAAAAATGTTCCTGCAACACTGCCACTACATAAGACACAATTACACACACACACACACACACACACACACACACACACACACACACACACACACACACACACACACACTACATCTATCCCCTTACCTAACCCTGATTCTAACCCTAAAATAAACACACTTACACACAATCATTCAACACATATCCCTGACCCTAACCACACCTCTCAACCTCTTAGTGCAAGAAATCTGGACAAAGCCAGACAAAATGAGGGACAAAGGCCCAAAAATAGGGGTATATTTTAAATATTGCTCTTATAAACTTAGAAAGTTGCTAGAGTAAAAAGATTTGTCTTAACATACATTTTCTGATGAATGTGAAGTCTGAAACTCAAATGTATGCCATTATTTAGTGACTTTGATCTTAAGATCATCCCTGTGATTTGCCAGAAAATCACTAATTTTATGAGAAACAGACCAAAAATATGAGCCAAAAACACACTCTCACACCCTCCAACTCTACTCACCTGTCTCGACAAAACATACCATCGACATTTGTACCCCTCAGCTATCTATCTATATGTGTGTGTGTATATATATATATATATATATATATATATACATATATATACACATATACATACACACACACACACACACACACATATATATATATATATATATATATATATATATATATATATATATATATATATATATATACATATATCTATAGAGAGACAGATAGATAAATACATATATAAATATATATAAACTATATGCATATATATCTATATATATATATATATATATATATATATATATATATATATATATATATATATACTTCCTTACATGTAGCATAAATCCTATATACTTCCTTGCAGACTAACAATTATTTTAAATTATGTTTGGCCATAGACTTGGAGAGGCAAGCATTTACTAAAAAATATAAACAGAAAATTGATAAAATGCTAGATCAAAAATAATGATTAGATCAAATGTCACCTAACAAGACTTAGAAAAACTAAGACCCCGAGAATTTAAGTAGTAAAAGTACATACTGAAGACAATGGAAAGCTAAGAGGAAAAGGGCAGCTTTGACAATGATATGAAACAATGAAATACATACATTTGTATAAAACAGGGAGGATAGTATTAATTATCCTGCGGGAGAAGTAAACTACAAGCTTAAAGTAAACAATTATAAGGAAAGAACTGTGAAAATGAAAGTGTTCAGCTGGATGAAGCAAAAGGGAGGAGAGACGGAAAATAACATAATTGAAAATTCACCTCAGATTTAAATTTATATATAAACAACATGAAAACATAAAACCTGATCCAGAATGCTTTTAGATAGGAAATAAGTGAATCGATAGGAGTCCATTATGTGGTGGGGTTTTAACAGCATGGGAAAGTTTGATATGCCTAAAGTTCTAATACCTATGATATAAACTCTACAGATTTTAGTAGGTTTCTGCCGTAAGATATTTGTGGTGTTAGATCTTTAGCAAATAATATTAACTATTTTGTCTTATTTTTCAGAATAATAAGACATAGTGCCTCCAAGTTCAATAAAGTTTAAGTAAATAACATAAAATTCTAAATTTGCCCAGTGTACTTTAAATTCTTTAACAGCAAAATAATTGGCAGTTGTTGGTTTATATTTTTAATCTGTTACAGTAAATGAAAGTTGCCATAAAACCATCACTGTGAACTCAGTCTTTAGTGAGCTGATAAACGACATACAAACCTCAACTCCCATCAGGATAGGGGAGGTGTGAAGCCCCTAGAGAAAAATGTTTTTTCATTTATTTATTTTTCTAAAGGATATTTGCCTGAATCTCAACCACTTTGATAATTTGGGAATGTCACTTTCAACCAAGTATCCCAGATTCATGTTCACCTAATGTCCTGGGTTTCAGATAGCCAGTTAAGCAAAAGGGCTGAGCAGCTGCAGTCCCTATGATCTACATCTGGAGTGCAATCTAGGTGTATCCTGATGCTAGTTCGTCTACTGACTAGGCTACAGATATGGAAAGGGGCCACTCATGGGGTCTCAACAGACTTTATACAGGCAAATGCATGTTTATTGTGTTGGCCCCACTATACATACAGACCAAGGACTTATGTAGGGAGTCAAGAAAATTCCATCAGTACCCTGCCAAATGTCAACAGAGTTCTGGCTCTCTCGCCTCCCCACCAGTCCCTGCTACCTGTTGTATTGGCCAGGTGCCATAAAACAATTCATGCTGTCATGGCCCATCTGCTGAAGAGGTACAAGTGATTAAGGTAGTTATTACTAAGAAGAGAAATAAGTAAGTATGTAGAGAGGAGACAGCAAATGAGCCATTTGCCAATATTAGCTAGGTAGGATAACCAAAAACTAAAAGAAACAGGACACTTGATTGCTGATCCTTAAATCTGTGATATAGTACTAGAGTTTCTGCTTGTCGGTGCATGCAGTGTGGTTAGTATACACCATGACATCAGCAACTACACTCTTCAGTGATACCATTTTGTCACTTATACTGACACAGCCAAAGTTGGCAATGAGATAACGCGCCACGAAATGAGGCTAATCATGTGGGCTTTGTCAAGTGTTGTGAAAAAGGTTACAGGCTGTGGCATCATCATATAACAATCTGGGGCTCACCCAGAAGTCTACACATCCTATGAAACATAATCTGTCTTCCCCACAGCTGAGTATTTGTAGAAAGTATTACATTTTCCATGTAAGAACTATGTAATTTTAACTATATCTGCTCAGACATGAAGTATTTGACAATACATGTGATTTAACATCAAAATTGTATGAACACTATGAGAATTAGTTACAAACAAATTTTTGGTATGTGGTGCCTTAAATGTTTAAACGTTGATTAATTAGTGCATTAATTGATGTGCAGGGATTTTTGGAGACTATTTAAATATGGATGGTAACTGTGAGCAGTTCTGATGAAATCATTTTAATATGATGAAAGCGCTTATGTTTTATTTTGGATGATTTTGTATATTTTTATATTAAAATACAGTATCTACGGTTCCTTGGTGCCTTTCTTTTTGGTTTACATTATTATAGTAATAACCAACGATGTTGGTGTGGTATATTGAAGATTTACCCACAGTAGGCATGGATTAATCATGAGGGCAAAGCCTGAGTGATTAAATAAAGCCAACCATGGGTAAATTTCAATATACCACAACCAAGGAGGCAATTATTGCTATTATACAACGACATTATTTAAGAAAAAAATACTTACTTTTCTTAAATGATGTCTTTGTATAAAGCCTCCGTGCTGCCCTTCCACGTTTATGTGGTATCCTGGGGCTTTTTTTTATGTACTGCACATGCGTATGGGACTTGTGCTCCCACACTTATGGAGTACATCAGGGCTGTGAAGAGGTAGCAATGGAGAAAGGAAGATCTCCGTTGCTTCTTCTTCTTTGTTATAATCAATAAAAAAAAAAAAAAAAAAAAAAGGAACTCGGGAGTCTTTTTATGTTAGGGTGAGTCAGGTAAGTTTTTTAAGTTTTGTAGAAAGTACCTGATTATCCTTTTATTTCTGTCTTTGCCATTTCATGAATGTAAAATGTCTTCAGTTGTGTTTGGTATTAAAAAAAAAAAGAAAAAGAAAAGTAAATAAAAAAAAAATACGAGATATATTAACAGGTAAAAGTCCAGGCGAATGGACCTTTTCCCGTTGCTATGTTCTCGGATTTACAACGGGCAAGCTGGTTGGGCTGGCCAATCAGTGTGCTCATTTTTGAATGCTAATGGCCAGTCGTTATACGATACACAGTAATTACATTTGAGGTTAATTTCTCACGCACAAATTAATTTGCATAAATAGTCAAGGTGACTTTGAGAAAATCTTGGGGCCTTTCTTTCATTCTGTTGCTATGTTTATTGCAGACTAAAGAAACAGTTAATCTTCCTTGAACACATTAGAGAAAATTTGACTGATAACTCTGTAGGACATGATAATACACTAACATCTCCATTTTCAATTGCTAATTCTTTTTCCACTCCTTCATTTGTATTGTTAAGTCACCATGACATTTAGTTTACTAGTAGTTTAAGTTACATGCAGTTTTTATATTGTTATAGTATGATGTAGTAAAGAGTACCTTGCTCAGATCCAAACAAAGGACATCTGCAGGACTTCTTCCTGCTGTTCTTTCCTTGTATATTTATATAAGGTTGGCAGTGCATGGCGTACTTAATTAAGTGGAATGCATGCCGCGACCTGCTTGATTATTTCAAATGTTACCACAATTAGGCAGAAATTGCTTATAAGTAAATCATTTTACACAGGCCTCTGGCAACATACTCAACAATATGTTTTAAGTTAAGAAGTGAAGGCATCCATTTCATGAGCAGGATGTTTACTGTGATGATGTCACTCCCTCCCAGGTCACAATACTGAAACATGCTGCAGCTGAAAAAAATGTACAATATATTTTAACCAGAATAAAGATGGGTTGTTAGGAAAATATGAAGTTTATGTTTATAAGAGTTTAACAACAAAATATAGTGTTCACTTTTATGAAATAATGGTTCATTTGACATTGTTTGAACAGAAAATGTAATAATATCATTGCATCTTCAAGTTGGTTATTCAATGGGTACATCTACAAAGTGACTGAAGTACATTTTTTTTCTTTTTTAATAAAGAAATTGACAGAAGTTATTTTTATTTTTATGTATTTTATTTAGTAAATTAATGGTTGTAAACCTGTGTAGAGGACTGATCGGAAGACGAACCATTTCAACTGTGGTCCAGGAGTTACAGCAGAAACAAGAAGATATGTTTACATGTGAAAAAGTTCTGCAGGGAAGAGTTTCAAACCACAAATCAAGTGAAAAAGTCCTACAGGGAAAAGTTTCAAACTAAAAATCATGTGAAGCAGTTCTTCAGAGAAGAGTTTCAAACTACAAATGCATTCATTAACATCCAAGAGGACATATGAACAGATAAGGATTAACAGAATTCACTCTAAAATTAAGTGGTACCAGATGCTTGCAGTAGACAGTTCACACTGTTATATATGATTGGGGAGTTATTAAAGGCATTATTTGGGGAGAAGAAATTAAGTGGATGGTTTCCCTTGAAGAGAAAGGTTAGTAAGTGAAAGGGATACTACAGCAAAGAATGAGCTGAAGTAAAAGCAGAGGTTATATAAGTTGCAGAAAGAGTATTACTCAGAATAGTTTGTTATTGGGGGACATATGAACAAGGTGCAGGTGGCACTATTGTGTAGCAAGCTAAGTAATTGTCTTCTTAAATCATCAAACACAGATAGATGGTGAATATTGGTAATGAGTCCCATATGCTAGGTACAAGGATGGAGAGTGCATTATCTATACACAAAGGGGAATCTCCATGACTGAAAGCACAGAAGCACTATTCATCTATGAAAAAGATGATAAGAAGTATTTTTTACAGTCACAAAGAGTACTTTTATGATATAATGTTTTATTAGTACAAGGACAAAATGATTGACTTAAACAATTGGCTAAGCTTCTGGTGTCATTCTAAGGGGATCCAGTATCTGTCTGCCTGGGATGACATGATCAATACACCACAATGCTTTGCCAGAGGTGGCCTGCACCTGTCGCCCTTGGGATTCTGAATACTGGCTAAGGCTATTGCCACCCCTATAGTGCCTTTTTTAGGCAAGGTTCAAATGACAAATTCACCACCATAACAGGTACAAGTAAGCAAAATCTGAGGGTAATGCTACTCGTGCTAGAAGTCTAAACCTCAAAATTGATTTACTTGAGGCACTCCTTAAAATGGAGAACATTGACATTTGTGCAGTGACAGAGACCTGGTTCAAGGCTCCAGAGAGCACCCCTGCATTACCAGGCTATAATTCATACCACACCTTTCGGCCACCTAACCTGGACCGAGACACTAAAGGCAGAGGTGTGTCCATATTCATTAAGGATATCCACACCTCCAGGCTAGTTGCTCAGCATAATGCATCCGAGATTATCCAAGTGCAACTAACTCTGGGCAAGACCGCAATCCAAATTGTAACTTGCTACAGATCCCCCACCATACCCCAGGATTCCCACTCCTCATTTCTTGATACACTGGAAAATATTAGGGTACAACCCAACACCCTAATAATGGGCGATTTCAACTACCCCACCATTAACTGGGAAAACTACTCATGTACCAACTCTTTTGCTCAACATTTTCTGGAATTCATAAATTCCAACGTCTTGTATCAACTTATCCACACCCCCAACAGGGGCAGCAATATCCTAGACCTGGTCATTACCAACATGGGTGACCGGTGTTCCACACCAGAGGTCAATTCCTTGTTGTCAGATCCGACCACAAGCTAATCACCCTAGACATCCACATCCCACCCCACCCTCATTAGGGAAACCACCATAATAAACTTCTCCAAAGCCAACTTCATGCTTCATAAGACATAAGTGGCAAACTTCCCGACACACATGCAGACAGACAGTAGAGGTACGACTGCTGAATC
Source organism: Protopterus annectens (assembly GCF_019279795.1). Lineage (NCBI taxonomy): Eukaryota > Metazoa > Chordata > Ceratodontiformes > Protopteridae > Protopterus > Protopterus annectens. The sequence goes on from NC_056746.1 coordinate 579,018,376, forward strand.
CTACACAAATGCACTTTATAAGCACTTACATGAGTGCATGGATTCTGCTATCCCTAACAGAACCAAGATGCTATCCTCCAAAAAAGGAAGCCAATCTGGTGCTCCCCTGCCATAAACAAACTCTACAACAAAAGAAAGAAACTGTTGCAATAAAGAGTAAAATCCCATGATTGGAGGAATTCCCTGGTCAGCCTCAGTAAGAAGCTAGGATCCCACATAAAATCCTCCAAAGCTAATTATGAAAACAAAATCGCCACTGATTCTAAAGACAGTCACAAAGCATTCTATAGCTATGTCAAGAATCTCAATGGAAACACTCAGATTTGCTCTGAGTTACAGCACAATGGCACTAAATATACAGAACCAAGTGATATTGCCAACATCCTAGCAGATAGTTTCAGTACTTACTTTACCCCCTCTCACCTCCTAAAGGGCCCATCTCTATGATGGAAGAATGCAAAGTTCCTGTAATCACAGCTGCACAGGTATAAACCACACTCTCCAAAGCCAAGAACATAGCATCCATGGGACCTGACAACATCCCAGGCTGTGTTCTACATGAACTACAGAATGAACTGGCACCCCACTTAAGCACCATGCTCAATCATAGCCTCACCTCAGGCTTTGTGTCCACTGAATGGAGAACAGTGACGGTTATCCCACTCCTCAAAGGGGGAGCCACCACGGACCCCTGGAACTACCGTCCCATTAGCCTAATGAGCCTGGTCTGCAAGACTATGGAAAGCATTATCATGGAACTTATAATCAAAGACATTGGTAATCTCCAAACTCTGGACCCCACCCAGTTCAGGTTTGTAAAAGGCAGATCATGTCTCCTAAACCTGAGAGACTTCTTTGAAGCAGTCACCAAAGCCATAGACGAGGGTAAGGTGGTTCACACAGCCTATCTAGATCTCGCCAAGGCTTTTGACATCATCCCCCACTCTAGAATTATAGATAAACTCACTAAAATGGGTATAAATCCCTATGTCACAAGATGGATTGCCAACTGGCTCACTGACAGGACCCACACTGTGAAAGTAGCAGACTCCAAATCCGACTTCAGACCAGTGACAAGTGGAGTACCGCAGGGTTCAGTCCTGGGTCCCCTCCTGTTTGGTATCTACTTTTCTGAAGTACAGGCTAACACAGAAGGTCTTTAGCTAACGAAGTTTACAGATGACTGAAAATTAGTAGCCATCATCGAAACTCCTAACAGTGTGGACATCCTACAAAAGGGCCTCACTGATACAGATGCCTGGTGTCAAAGACATGGCCTCAAGCTCAATGCCAAAAAGTGCATTGTCATCCCCTTTGATAAAAACTCTGTACCCATGAGCTACCACAAAGGTGGTAGTCTACTTAACACCGAAAGTGTGATAAGAGACCTTGGTACACAGGTGGACAGTAGTCTCTCCTTTGATAATCACATCACCACAGTAGTTAGGAAATCATTCTACATGACACACTTCATCACAAAATGTTTCTCACCCAGGAAAAAAGAGGTCATTGTTCCCCTCTACTCATCACTCATTAGACCCATTATAGAGTGCAATGCCCCTTTTGGTATGTATCTCACAAGACATCTACAACAACTGGAAAGGCCACAGAAATACCTCACAAAGAGGATTACTGGCCTCAAACAGATGCCCAAAACAGACCGTCTCAAAAAACTCCAGTTTTACTCCATTGCATATCACCTACTCAGAGGTGATCTCTGCCTAACATACAAAGCTATGTCAAACCCAGAGCTGTTGGACATGCCCCACTTAAAAAAATCCCAATCCCTCCAAGCTACACACTCAAGGGACCTAAACCTTGTCACCACAAGAAACAGAACATGCTGGAGGGATAGATTCCTGTCCCAGAGACTTCCCATACTCTGGAACAAACTACCTATCTATATCAAGCAAAGCTCCTCATTAGCACTCTTCAAGAAAAATCTTGATGATTAGATGGGAAATAGGAAATTCACCCCGAGGTTCACCTCTGTGGCTCTGCTTGACAGGGGCACAGGAGAATAATTTTCTTAGGTGGCGAAAGCCAGGGTACCTTTTTGGCTAGGCTTATACAGGCCCTAGGGCTAATAGCCTAGTACCTACCTATGAACCTATGAATCTAATGCAGAGCTGTAGTAGATCAGTTTGTTCTTTTACAGGGAGCCAGTTGGAAACTGTTTTGATGAAAGTGCTAAACCTTTATTAAAGTGGAGTTCTGCAGTTCATGGTCCGCTCTGTTTTGTTTTTTTATCAGTGTATTTTGTACTATAACATTTTAAATAATTATACTGGGAACAGAATGTAAAATTGTATTGTAAATGCTTTAGTTTGACACTTATGTAAGACTTGGTTCTCATACTTTCTTGCCTTATTTCATAGATGGCTGATGTAAACCATATTGTTGGAATGCTAAAATCAAGATTCCTGATCTATTCTTAGGTAAGCTGATATACACTTTGACAAATGAATCAATATAAAACAATCATTTGTCAAAGCCAAATGTAGGCTTTCAGGGCATTAAGTAATTTAGCATTAGAAATAATAGTTGAGGGGTATACTGAGTGTCCATTTCAGTGGAAAATTAATGTGGTATAATTAAAAGTGTTATAAATGAAGAAGTAAATAACCTCTAAGTAAACTGTTGTACAGGCTTTGATAACCTCTTATTTATATGAATAGCAGTGCACACTGCATTTTGTAATAATATACAGCATTTTCAAATGATTCTGGAAACAACATTTCACATTGTACTACTTACAAATACAGATACACTACTTTAAAATAACTGCAGACACCAGCAAGTAGCATTGTTCTGTTGAATGAAAAAAAGATAGGATGTTTTTCAAATGCCAGAACTAGGTTGGGACAAAGGAAGCAGCTGCCACAGGTGCAACCAATTAGAGGGCGTGATAGGTACTATAGAAAAGGTACCAGTCAGAACCTGTAAGCAGTCTATCATTTTAGCAGCCATTATCACAATCATGGCTGCTTCAATACCATTCCTTCAAGTCAGTGGTGTGATTTGTGTCATGGGATGTGAATGTCAGTTTGTCCTTGCAAGAAATTTTTAACTGTTTTGTAGCTCTCCACTATATATAAACTTGGATTAATCTCTTGACATAGCATTGCTGTCAGCAGGTATTAAGATTTTGTGGTATCTTGAATCAGATTTCTAGTGTTCTTGTATTCTTACTTTTATATTATTGCATCACCACTTTGCTACTCTGTTGATCTTTATAACTTTGGAACTGCCAGCATAATCTGTTCATTTATTCATACTACTTTTAACATAAACTTAATACTAACTGGGTTTTGTTTGATAAAGAACCCAAGGCTCTTCTGAAATAATCTGTTCAGCAAAATTATAGAAAATAATTATTTTATATGAAAATTATAATATAATCATTCTAACAAAATTACAACACTCAAAAATTAATAAACAATAAAAAATAAATCTTAACTGACATGCTTTACTTTGTTTATACTTCTAAGTTTCATTTACAAGGTATGACACACGTAATAGTGTTTTTTTTCCACTGTTACATTATTAGGAATTGCATTGGTTGTGTGTAATCACTAGTACGTGTGTGTGTATGTGTGTGTGTGTGTGTGTGTGTGTGTGTGTGTGTGTGTGTGTGTGTGTGTGTGTGTGTGTGTGTGTGTGTGTGTATGTGTGTGTGTGTGTGTGTGTGTGTAGGGTGCATATTAATAATATGAATGCAAGAAATGATAATATAGAGTGTATTGTACAGATATCAACACTACTAAATACATTAAATGAAATATAGTTACAAACTCTGATTGTTAGCATTTGTATTTCTATTACAAACTGTAGAAAAGCCTCCATATGTGATTATTGTATACATGTTCCATCTTTAGTGCTGTAATGTGATTTCCAAGGGCTGTTCAAAATTAAAGTATATAGATATATATATATATATATATATATATATATATATATATATATATATATATATATATATCCATTATATTACGTATAGTATAATTGAGAAAATCCGCATCTTTTGCAACTTTATAAATTCCTCTTACATAAAGAGCATTAGGCATGTTGACGTTGCCTATTGTCATCAATAAATATGTACGTTATTATTCACCCACTTGCCTGAATTTTGAATAACTTTACAAATAATTGTTAGTCCTTGTTCTGGATACAGGGCTGTCTCACAAGCTGCTATTATCAATAATACTGGGAATTACCATGAGCAGTAATTCATCAGGTTTTAAATTCCAATGTCTGTTTCGGTAATAAATGACTTATCAAATAACTTTTAATATCTCACCCTAGATACTGAAAGAATGTAAGCTTTGAGCAAGACTCTGAGATCGTAAACATTCATAGAACCATAATGATTTGATGCAAAATTCTGCCTGGAGCAGAAATTGCCTCAGAATCTGAAGGCACATCCTTTGCTTTGCTTTTTCTCTGGTAGTTAAGAAGGATACCAGAAACGAAGTGAAAAAATAAAGACATAATTAAGTAAGCTACACAGCATCAGTATGAACATGTTTTGTTAACAGATTGTGCTGTGGTTTAATTTAACATCTGGTCAGATTAATGGCTGGATTTACAACTATTAATGGAGGTCACTGGTGTGACAATTAAAATTAAACTTAGTGATCCAACTAACATAATTACTTGGAACCAGTGGGAGTGACTAGATTAAGAAACACTAGTATTTCTGTCCTGTTTCATTTACTTTGGCAATGGAGTAATTTGTCATCTCTGAAACTGTAATTATAAGATTAGGTGAATGTAAAATTACCAATGCACCACACTTTTCTATCAACCTGAAAATGAACCTTCTAAGTTTATATGACTGTTCAGAAATCAATGATGACTAATGCTTGCAGATCGTGTTATAGGAGCTGATACTGGTCAACCATTCTTGCCGTCTCCTTGCCTGATGCCCATATTTCCTTTAACTGAGGGCAAAGCCATCCCATGCCCACCTAATCCACAGTCATCATACCACATCTCAGAAGGCAGTCTACCCTAGAATACTTAGATAGGGTGTTTTTCCCTGTTGGCAATCTATCAATTACCAAGTTAAAAAAAGTCATGAACGTCACCCGCTAGAACTGACTACAAATTCTCTTTCAATTGTCTTCTTAATGTAAACCAACAGGCTAATATGTGGAAAGAGCCTTCATCATTTAGGCCTTAGAATTTTCCTGCAAATAAAACAAATCTGTCCATCCTAGTCTTATAAATGACCCATCCATCTTCTCTGGCATTCCAGTATGTACTCAAAGATCAGCCTAGTGGTTTAAGAACGAGACAGATTACTCCTCTTTTAGCTGAGCGGCCACAACAATATATAGCCCATTCCTTCCATCCTTTCAAAAAACCTTCCAATCCTTTTTTTTGTATTTGGTTTTGTAATAAGTCTACCTTAGCATGAATTCTTCAGCTGATTTTGATAGCTTTAACCTTTAAATATGTAGAAACCAATTTCATGTTCAGTGTAATTAATTTCAAGTAACATTCCCTTCCCCATCTTTCTTCTTCTTCTTCTCTTGTCTTCCCTGAAAAACTGGAAGAGTTTGTGCTATTGAAATATATCACATTAATGCTAAAACAGACAAAAATGTACCGGGTAGATCACCATTTCAAATTAATATCAATAAACATCCTCTAATATGAGAGCCTGGCAACCTTAAAAAAAGAACAGTCGATGAAGTGGATATGTCTGTTCTCCTCTTGGCAGTCAGGCTCTACCTTTAAACATGTTTGAAGACATATAATATGAGCATATTGCTGACCATCCATTAGTTATACTAAGCAACAGATGAATGAATAATGTATCAACAAGCTTTGTGGAGCCATGTACATTCTGCCTCCTTATATTATATACAGACATTCCCATTATGACAGAAATACAGGCTGGAGCCATTAAGTCATCTGCCTGTGCCTTGTAGCAAATGAGGTTTCCCAACTCATAAGTAACCAAGTTACCTTGCTTTACTGTCACTCTTAAAATCTGATAAACCAACATAGCAAATGTAGCCTGGGGCTAAAATGATCATTTATTTTCATGTATCTCATGTGATGTTATATATCCCAAACCATGTGAAAGAAAAAATACACTATTAGGAAGACAGAAAAAAATAATAATAATGAAATGAGACCAAAAACTAAACTTTGGATTTGCCTTTAAGCAAAATAACCATAAAATGTATTCACAACACACATACGGTGATTCAAGACTATTATATTTTTAAACTACCACCTTTAACCCCATTCATAAAGGCACATGTATAGAAAGTGAAGGATGATTACTTTCTAAAAGTCAATCTGCTATAGTCTATAAAACCAAATTAAATAACTGTAGGAAGAAAGTGCACCCCCATGTTGTTTCACAGCATACTTATCCATGATGAAGCTCCATACAAAAGAAAATAATAAAATTAAATCCTCAACAAATGCTTGCAACACATGACATTACCCAATAACAGTCATTTTTAAGCACGTTAAAAATATGAGTACAACTAATACAGGCATTAATCAGGTCCTTGATCCAGGAACAGCACTGGATTAGAAGAGTTATCCCTAGATAATTCTACAGCTCTTGTCAGTCTGAATCTTTGCTCTTATCAGCAGCACTTCTTACATTATTATCTCAGGTAACATACAGACTGACTACCTGCCTCATTTTCTTCTTTAGAAGCATGACGAATTACCACAACAGCAAATATTTTTGAGGATCTTATCTCATTCTCAAATGACTTCTGCTTATGTGTGATGTACTTTGAGTAGATTATTAAAAGATTGTGGTACCCTGAGCTCCTTTTCCCTTCTGTAGCTCTGGTGACTTAATACGACAGGGACAAATTGTACAAACCGTCTTCTTCTTCTTCATTGAAGTCTTATGGTGTCTTACTGCTGCCATTCGGGGTCCATGTTCATTTCCTCTACACCCAGACAGCAAGTGATCAGCTTTTGTAGTGATATAAAATGTACATTGAACTGCTGGGAGATAAAGAATATATATCCCAGCTGGACTGTAAAACCTAGCTCTCTCACATGCTTTATGTAGAGACCATAGACCTTCCATCTGTGAAAGAATGATTTATAGGTTCATAGGTTCATAGGTAGGTTCTAGGCTATTGGCCCTAGGGCCTATATAAGCCTAGCCAAATGGTACCCTGGCTTTTGCCACCCAAGAAAATTATTTTTTTGTCAAGCAGAGCTACTGAAGTGATCCCCGGGGTGAATTTCCTATCTCCCATCCAATCATCAAGATTTTTCTTGAAGAGTGCTATTTGATATAGATAGGTAGTTTGTTCCAGAGTATGGGAAGTCTCTGGGACAGGAATCTAACCCTCCAGCATGTTCTGTTTATTGTGGTGGCAAGGTTAAGGTCCCTAGAACGTGTAGTTCGGCGGGATTGGGATTTCTTTACATGGAGCATGTCCAACAGCTCTGGGTTTGACATAGCTTTGTATGTTAGGCAGAGATCGCCTCTGAGTAGGTGATATGAGACAGAGTAAAGCTGGAATTTTTTGCGACGATCTGTGTAGGGCATCTGTTTGAGGCTGGTAATCCTCTTTGTGAGGTATTTCTGTGGCCTTTCCAGTTGCTGTAGATGTCTTTTGAGGTACATACCAAAAGGGGCGTTGTACTCTATAATGGGTCTAATGAGTGATGAGTAGAGGGGAACAATGATCTCTTTTTTCCTGGATGAGAAGCCTTTTGTGATGAAGTGTGCCATGTAGAAGGATTTCCTGACTACTGTGGTGATCTGATTATCAAAGGAGAGACTACTCTCCACCTGTGTCCCAAGGTCTCTTATCACACTTTCACTGTTAAGTAGACTACCGCCTATGTGGTAGTTCATGGGTACAGAGTTTTTACCAAAAGGGATGACAATGCACTTTTTGGCATTGAGCTTGAGGCCATGGCTTTAACACCAGGCATCTGTCTCAGTGAGGTCTTTTGTAGGATGTCCACATCATTAGGAGATTTGATTATGGCTCCTAGTTTGCAGTCATCTGCGAACTTTGTTAGCCAAAGACCTTCTGTGTTAGCCTGTACTTCAGAAAAGGAGATACCAAACAGGAGAGGACTTAGGACTGAACCCTGTGGTACTCCACTTGTCACTGGTCTGAAATCGGATTTAGAGTCTGCTACTTTCACAGTGTGGGTTTGGTCAGTGAGCCAGTTGGCAACCCATCTTGTGACATAGGGATTTATACCTAGTTTAGTGAGTTTCTCTATAATTCCAGAGTAGGGGATGGTGTTGAAAGTCCTGGCAAGATCTAGATAGGCTGTGTGTACCACCGTACCCTCATCTACAGCTTTGGTGACTGCTTCAAAGAAGTCTATCAGGTTTAGGAGACATGATCTGCCTTTTACAAACCCAAACTTGGTAGGGTCCAGAGTTTGGAGATTACCAATGTCATTGTTTATAAGTTCCATGATGATATGCTCCATAGCCTTGCAGACCAGGCTCATCAGGCTAATGGGGCAGTAGTTCCCGGGATCTGTGGTGGCTCCCCCTTTGTGGAGTGGGATAACCGTTGCTGTGCACCATTCAGTGGGCACAAAGTCTGAGGTGAAGCTGTGATTGAACATGGTACTTAGGTGGGGTGCCAGTTCATTCTGTAGTTCATGTAGAATGCAGCCTGGGATGTTGCCATGTCCCATGGATGCTGTGTTCTTGGCTTTGGAGAGTGTGTTTTTACCTGTGCAGCCGTGATTACAGGTGCTTTGCATTCTTCCGGTATAGAGATGGGCCCTTTAGGGGATGAGAGAGGGGTAAAGTTAGCATTGAACTTGTCTGCCAGGATGTTGGCAATATCAGTTGGTTCTGTATATTTAGTGCCATTGTGCTGTAACTCAGAGCAGATCTGAGTGTTGCCATTGAGATTCTTGACATAGCTATAGAATGCTTTGTGGTTGTCTTTAGAATCAGTTGCAATTTTGTTTTCGTAACTAGCTTTGGAGGATTTTATGTGGGATCTCAGCTTCTTACTGAGGCTGACCGCGGAGTTCCTCCAATCAAGGGATTTTACTCTTTTTTGCAACAGTTTCTTTCTTCTGTTTAAGAGTTTGTTTATAGCAAGGGACCACCAGATTGGCTTCCTTTTTTTGGAGGATAGCATCTTGGTTCTGTTAAGGATTGCATGATCCATGCACTGGTGTAAGTGCTTATAAAGTGCAATTGTATAGGATTCAGCAGTTGTATCTCTACTGTCCATCAGCATGGGTGTCGTGAAGTTTGCCACTTCTGTCTTAAGAAGCGTGAAGTTGGCTTTGGAGAAATTTTTTACAGTAGTTTCCCTAATGGGGGGTGGGGTTGGGATGTGGATGTCTAGGGTGATTTGCTTGTGGTCGGATCTGACCAATGAGGAATTGACCTCTGGTGTGAAACACCGGTTGCCCATGTTGGTAATGACCAGGTCTAGGATATTGCTGCCCCTGGTGGGGGTGTGGATAAGTTGATCCAAGGCATTAGAATTTATGAATTCCAGAAAACGTTGAGCACAAATGTTGGTACATGAGTAGTTTTTCCAGTTAATGGTGAGGTAGTTGAAATCACCCATTATTAGGGTGTTAGGTTGTACCCTAATATTTTCCAGTGTATCAAGAAATGAGGAGTGGGAATTCTGGGGCATGGTGGGGGATCTGTAGCAAGCTACAATTTGCATTGCGGTCTTGCCCAAAGTTAGTTGCAGTTGGATAATCTCAGATGCATTATGCTGAGCAACTAGCCTGGAGGTGTGGATTTACTGTAATAAGGGGCAGTTCTGACCACAAGGTCTACCTTCATGTGTGCGCATTGCGCACAGGCGAACAGCAATTGTCCGAAAGGCCATTTGCAAAGTTTGCAAATGCCAAATGGAAAAAGGTTCAAATGTGCAATTAGTGAATGCACAGTGGCATTCGCTCATTGCACATTCGACATTTTGGGGTGGATTGCACTATAGTAGGGATCAGAAAATGATCCCTTTCCCCACTGTAGTGTGATCTTGGAGTTAGAATATTAAAGTAGGGGGGTGCAGGGGGGCTTTCCCCCTTCCTTTACACTTCCTTAGATATTTCTTCCGATATTTATGTTTGAAAATCAGTGAATCTGTTTTTTGATTTGCTGATTTTCTAACATATTAAATTGTCACTGTTATGACTTTCATGGTTACAATTCGCTCATATGAGCAATTGCACCACTGTGATTTGGTTTTGTAAAGGTAAACCTGACCACAAGTACTACTAGTTTCATTTTCAGACCCAGTTCTCTTGTTTTATGCAGTATATATTCATTATAGCCCTGACTTTTAATAATGAAATAATGTGAATTAACTTTGGTGTTGATTTTATAATTTATGTTCTGGGATCATTCCATTATGGGCAGAGGGAATGAATCAAACAACAGGTTTCTTCTCTTTCCTTATAAAGGTGAGAAAGGAGATACTGTCTAGACTAGTCTGACTCATGACTTTTTGTAGTGTATAAAGAGAAGGGATAGGCTAGATATAAAAGATAGAACTTCAATAGCTCACCAGAAAAGTGAGATAGATGATAGCTAAGGCTTAGAAAAAGGGAACATCTGGAAGTCTGTACAGAAAGAGGAGAGAGGATATGGATACAAAAACTATGGATGGGCACATGCAATGGATATCAAGCAGGTGTGTGCTCAGTGATACACAGACTGATTAAAAAAAGATGAATAATATTAATGAAACCAAAAGGAGCAACTAGGCTGATGCAGAGTCACAAGTAGAAAGGCAAAATCCTCAGGTTAAAATCCAAATGAAAGGCAAAATCCTCAGGTTAAAATCCAACTTTAATTCCACTGCAGGTCAGATAAGCGCTTTCACTCATTCATTTGAGCTTCATCAGATCATGTAACAAAGACCTTCAAGTACACAGGCTACATTTATACAGTTAAAACATCTCCTATTGGCTGCTTCTTGTTACATATTCATGAGTTAATCTAAGCTTAAAGATATATGCACATATAAACATGCTGAGATGTATAAAATGAATATAAAACACATATAAAAAACTTATAAAAACTCTCCATGAACACTCAAGATGCTCTAATAAATATGTATATATATGTCAAAAGAAATCTATTTCAAAGGGTAAAAACATATATGTTCCATCATTTATTATAAAATCTACAAACATTCCTCCGTTTGTTTAACATAGGTTTAATGGAGGCTCTCTCATTGAGACCTAAACCCCTATCTGCTCTCAATCTAACTATCCACATACTCTCCTTACTCTCAGTATGGTTCCTGATGTCACCTCCTCGTATACTGGGTTTAATATTCTCAAGAGCTCTAAATAGGAAATAATGTTCAGGACCTGCTTGGGCTACATGCTTAGCTAAGGCATTGTGAGGTGAAGCCTTCCTAATGTGGTAAAGGTGTTCTCTTATCCTGTCTTTAAAACGACGATTGGTTTTGCCAACATAAAATGCATCACATATTTGGCACACTGCCAAATAAACTATATGAGTAGTATCACAGGTAGCTACAGCACGTATGCTAAAGTTAGTGTGCATGTCAGGATGTTCAAAGAATGGACTGGGGTCAAGAGAATTACAATAATTACAGCGTCCACATGGTTTTGTGTGTTCAAGAGGCATTGACCATTCATCCCTTTTTGAATAACATAACATTCTCCTTAAATTTAATTTGTTCCTATATAAAAAAGAGGGTTTAGTCCCCACAAGTTTACCGATGGTGTCATCAGTACAGAGAATAGGCCAGTGTTTCGTAATAATATTCTTGATTGGGAGGGGAAAAGGGAGCTCACTTACTACTCCTGTAGTGATGGTGGTATGTACTTTGTGAGGTAACTTGGATCTCACTATGCCGTCATCTACTGACAACCTCTTATTGATCGGTCCCTTCACAACATGTACTGCTGGATATAAGTTAGTTCTGTCTGCAATATTATTCACAGTAGTAGGCTGACTAACTTCTTTATTGTTTGTATTAATAGAGCTGGATCCACTCTCACTATGTAAAATAGTAATTACATCATCAGTATCATTGAACAACCTCACTGGCTACTTAACCTTCAGTATGAATCATTCCAGAGAGAAGATAGAATTTCTTGACTTGTATATAGAAAAGTTAGCATGTGGTCTGATTAATACAGGTGTCTATAGGAAACCTTGCTATTTTAATACTCTATTACAGCGTGATAGTATGCATCCACAGCATATTTTTAAGAATATCATTAGAGGCCAGGGGATGAGAACCTCTAGGCTAAATGCCACAGAAGAAGGCTTCCTAAATGAAGTGAGTGACCTCAAGATAAGGCTAGAAGAACGGGGCTATAGCTCACAAGAGATTGAGTCCAATCTCTTAGATGTCAATAAACGTAGACTGAACAGAGCAGCCCCTTATTTTGGACCAGTTATTACTGGTGGATCCGTTACAACAGACAATGGTAGAGATGATAGATCAACTCATGTAAGGGTTTCTTTACTATATAGTACTGATTGTCCAGCAATCAAGAATATTATTACAAAACACTAGCCTATTCTCTGTACTGATGACACCATCGGTAAACTTGTGGGGACTAAACCCTCTTTTTTATATAGGAACAAATTAAATTTAAGGAGAATGTTATGTTATTCAAAAAGGGATGAATGGTCAATGCCTCTTGAACACACAAAACCATGTGGACGCTGTAATTATTGTAATTCTCTTGTGTGTGCAATTATGTTGGCAAAACCAATCGTCGTTTTAAAGACAGGATAAGAGAACACCTTTACCACATTAGGAAGGCTTCACCTCACAATGCCTTAGCTAAGCACGTAGCCCAAGCAGGTCCTGAACATTATTTCCTATTTAGAGCTCTTGAGAATATTAAACCCAGTATACGAGGAGGTGACATCAGGAACCATACTGAGAGTAAGGAGAGTATGTGGATAGTTAGATTGAGAGCAGATAGGGGTTTAGGTCTCAATGAGAGAGCCTCCATTAAACCTATGTTAAACAAACAGAGGAATGTTTGTAGATTTTATAATAAATGATGGCACATATATATATTTTTACTACTTGAAATAGATTTCTTTTGACATATATATACATATTTATTAGAGCATCTTGAGTGTTCATGGAGAGTTTTTTATAAGTTTTTTATATGTGTTTTATATTCATTTTATACATCTCAGCATGTTTATATGTGCATATATCTTTAAGCTTAGATTATGTAACAAGAAGCAGCCAATAGGAGATGTTTTAACTGTATAAATGTAGCCTGTCTACTTGAAGGTCTTTGTTACATGATCTGATGAAGCTCAAATGAATGAGTGAAAGCGCTTATCTGACCTGCAGTGGAATTAAAGTTGGATTTTAACCTGAGGATTTTGCCTTTCATTTGGATTTTAACCTGAGGATTTTGCCTTTCTACTTGTGACTCTGCATCAGCCTAGTTGCTTCTTTTGGTTTCATTAATATTATTCAAGTTTTTCTGGAGCACTGGGCGTTTATCCTGTTTGTCAGCAAGTGGTTTGTTCCTGATTAAAAAAAGAGACAAGAGTGAATAATGAAATTGGTGAAATTTGTAGTTATAGTGGATTAAGAGTGGTAGCACCAAATACAGGTGTAGGATTACAAGAGATATGATACAACTGGACCTCAATAAAGGCTACCATTTGAATACTTAAAAGGCAGGGAAGTGGGGTATCCCAAATTCTGCCTATGGTGCTTATTACTGAGTGAAATCTGTAAGGGGAAAGCTCTGGGGAAGGAATTCTACAGATTAAATTATGGGGGGGGGTGTTATGCTTATGCATTAGCTGAGAATGAACACAAATGCAATAAAATGTTATATTGAAAGAAAATGTAAATGATGGATTTATATGCTATATGTACTATGACAAGACTGCATAATATTGTAGACAAATGTGCAATGAACATTATATCTGAAAATGTCTATGTTTAATTGTATTGTTGAAAAGCTTTGTTAAATATGTGCCACAATTAAAATGGCAAAGGAAAGAATTTGCATTAAGTTTATCCATCAAAAAATTAAGAGTTCACTGATATATCCTCTTCACTAATAAATTGCCAAATTTCTTCGCTAAGTTTTTGTTATATCAGCTAAACTCAATCAAATAAATGAAAGTGTCAAAATGTAAAACAGTTGTTAGTTAACTGACCACAAATCCCAAAAAAAAAAGACAAACCATTATACTAAGAACATTATGCCATTAATATCACTATAAGCAGTTTCATCAAACATAGACTACTTCAGACTATGAATATAACATTTTGTATAAGATTTAAATAGCTAATAATACCAGCCATATGACTTTGCAGAACCAACCAACCAATGATTATGTTTATATCTACTTAAAAAATAAATTCAAACATTTTGTTCATCATGAAAAAAAAGTTCAAACACAAAAACAGGTCTTAAATGTAACATTTCATTAAAATATGTGCAACTTAAAGTATTCATTTTTAGTTGCCAGCTATAATATTTTACTTCTAAATAATCAGTAATGTTGCCCTCTTTTAACTCTTTTTGAACTTCATCTATCAAAAGAAATGAAAAGTTAGCACTACTACATAATACGTCATCTGTGCTAAGGGAATTATTTTTGTCTTTTTCTTTATGGCCAAGAAATGCTCATATTTCCTGAGTAGCAAACATCTACATGTTTCTCACAGAAAATGTGCACCACACTGCTCTTGTAGCTCAAACAACCAAGATTCATAATTGTACATGTGAATCTCCCTGCAATAAAAATATCATAACATTTCACCTTGAAGGATCCAACATTTCACTTAATATACTGACATTGTTTGTATATGCCAAAATTAAACCTCACTCCACTCTTCCATTATCATGTCACATATATCTACTCTGTAATAGTTTTTCAGAATTACTAATCTTACTCAGTAGTAAATATGGGATTTTCCAAAATGTCCATTTAATGCCTTCATGACTTCTCAAAATCTCCCAATTATTTAATGTTATACTCTTTATAAGAAATTGCTACAGTCTGTGCCACATAGTGAGCACTAAAGTGTTTCAGTTATAAAAAAAGTATTGTTTTCTTTTAAACTGTTGAAGCAAGTAGATGCTGTAGATGTTGATGACTCACAACAGAAATTAATGCAAAACTGATAGACCTGTTTAAAAGAAAACATAGGAATTTGAGGAATGCTGTACTACTACCATAAAAAAAGTTAAAAACTAATAAATAGGTCATGTTGCTTTAACAATTAGACTCCTGGAGTCAATTAATATTAATTGATGATAAATGATTAATAGTCAAATAATATTACCATCAGAGGTTCTGAAACCATAATAATTTAAAATATTATCCAGTTCCTTTATATTCTTCATACGTGGTAACTATTCTTTCTGTAATTTTGATTCCTGGAGGATTGTTTTTGTGGTTTGTGCTGATATGCCCCATGGATTGTGATACTACTTCCACCCAAGTCTTAGTTATCCCTAATACCCAAGTCCGTCTCTTCCATGTCTGGTGTACAGATACCACCTGATTGGATGATTTGTGAGACTGGAGTTTCTGATTGGTCCTATTGGCGAAAGTCAAACCTATTTAAGCATTTCAATGTCGTTCTGCCAATCTTGGTGAGCTCTGTAATAGAATTATCCTCATTCCTCATTGGCTACATCAAGGGAAGGTTATCATATACTGCTAATTGGCTAGATTCATTACTGGTAATAAAAAAACAGACAGATATATAATCATTTTTTCTTTTTTAAGAATTCTACCTTCCTTATTCTGTTTGTCCTTTATTACATATAATTAGACCTTCTTTTACAGAAGTAACATTTCAGTTTCATTGTAGTCCATTAACGTAAACAGATATTTGAATCTGATAAAAAAAGAGAGAGAATAAAAGACTGACTGTGTGAAAGGGAAGAGTGATCAGGTAAATCACATAGCTAAATAATAGTTCAGAAGATTGCAGGAGAGTGCTGCAGAAGATATCAGGGAAGAAAAGGAATAGGTTGGTAGTCTTAATTACTCTTTGCCCCGTATTTATTAAGGAGATGGAGGAATTAAGGTGGCAGCAAGGGTAGAGGATAGCTGTGTGAACAAAGGTTGGAGGATGAATGAGGAGACAGTTATTGGCAATAAATTAAAACAATGCATATGGCCAAGGTGATCTGTTTCCCAGGATTTATTTGAGACTACCTGGGATGCTGGGAGAGCTCAGAGTTCTTCATGGGATTTCTTAAAGTGTGCCTAATGAAGTAAGCAGTTGCAAAGGACTAGAAATGTGCTTCTGAAATTCCTGTACATAACACTGGTCCAGGAGAATGTTAGGGAATAGCAGGCCAGTCTTGCAATGCTTGTCTGAGGTGAGAAAATCATGCAGATAATTTTGAGGTTAACACAGTTCCTAGAAAAATGTCTGTTTTAGTTCAGCCATCATGCATTTACAGTGAACATGCTATGTGAAATCTCCATGTCAGAACTGTATGACTAACAGGGGAGATGGAGAATATCTGGTGAATGTTATTTGCCAGTGCTTCAGCATTTTTTGACCTTGTTCCCCAAATGAGAATATTGGATATGTTAGAAGGTGTAGGCGTACAAGAAAAGATATGGGAGTGGCTAGTACAATTACCTAAAATGAGAAGCCTGAGGTAGGGATGACAGCCAGGGCAGATATCAGAAGAAAAAGAGGTAACATGTCATGTACTATATTGGGCAGTTATGATCCCAGCATTATTAAGTGCCCATGAATTAGGTACAATACTAGAAATTTTGTACAGGATGAGCTTCTTCCTGGATGATTCCAAGGCAGAAATCTAGTAGAAGAAAGCTGTGAAAAGTACAAACACTAGAAATACCAGAAGTATTATTAAAAAGACAGCAAATAAAGTTTAGTCCTGAGAAGTGGATAGTGATTCACAAATGGAAGAAGGAACATAACCAGAGGGTGGGTAAATCACAGGGACCATGGCAAGAAATGGACTTGGGGTAATAATTAAAGCAGCAGAGTATCACCTGCAATAATTTAAAAGAGTCAGCAAAATGCTGGGTACATTTCCATAGATGCAGACTGATGAGAGGAGTGTGCTTATCTCACCTATGCAAGTCCCTGTGAAGACACCATCTATTTAAGTTACTCTCTGCAGTTTCTGAAATCTTAGAGAGATAAGAACACAAAGTTAATCAAGGAAATGAAAAGAAAGGCTAATAAGGTAGTCTGTAAAATACAGTCAAAATGTCCTGTGAAGACAGGCTCAAGCATTTCCGACTTTACTCCTGAAAAGCAAGGACTATGAGGCATGATGTGAACAAGTAAGGTAATTACAATGTGCTACAGTGGTATAAGAGGCAGTCAGAAAGATACAGAAGAGAGGAAAGGGTATAATTACTAGTTGAAAGGGTATAATTTCTAGTTGAAAGGGTCAAGATTTTTCCTGGACATAAGACATGCTCCTTTGCAAAGGAGTGTGGGATGGATGAATAAGCACCAAAAACGAGTATTATAGACTAACACAATGCAAACCTTTAATGCAGCTAGATACTGGATGTGGATAGGAAAGGTGCAGGATTGCGGCTACAACCAGCATGCAGACTATGTGGACATACAAAGCTCCATCTGCAAGCTCAATATATGTGTGAATGCATGTATGTATGTATACAAGTATACAAAAAGCAAACGTTTCAGGTTCTGTTGTGTATCTATATATGTGTGTGTGTGTGTGTGTGTGTGTGTGTGTGTGTGTGTGTGTGTGTGTGTGTGTGTGTGTGTGTGTGTGTATGTGTGCATGTATGTGTATGTATATATATATATATATATATATATATATATATATATATATATATATATATGTGTGTGTGTGTGTGTTTGTGTGTGTGGATCCCTATTGTAGCAAATGATCAAACCCATTTCACTGCAAAGTGTAGAAGTGAAAAGAATTGTGTAGAATGTATTCAGTGGTGTCATTTGTTATCACAGGTGTTAATAGGGGAGTCTAGTATAGTATATGTGTGAATTGCAATGGTCAGCATCATGTTATACCCCCAGATCTGTAAATTAGTGTTGCGCTGGAGCACCGATTCACTGTGTGCATCTAATTTTTTTTTTCTCCACAATTGTGTGATCATGGAGTTAGTATATATAAGTAAGGGGGTATGGATATATTTCTTAAAGAGCACAGTTTCAGTGAGATGCGTTTTCAGTGAAATGGGTTTGACCATATGAGTTTCAGTCAAATATGTTTTCAGTGTTATGATAGGGACCTATATTTATATATGTGTATATATATATATATATATATATATATATATATATATATGTGTGTGTGTATATATATATATATATATATATATATATATATATATATATATATATATATATATATATATATATATATATATATATATAGGGTCCTAGGACCCCTCCTGTTGGGCATATACTTCTCCGAGATACAGGCAAGCACAGGAGGATTATGGCTGACCGGGTTCGCAGACAACTACAAACTAGGAGCTATAATTGACTCTCAGGCTGACACAGACATCCTCCAAAAGTGTCTCACTGAGACGTATACCTCGTGTCAAAATCATGGCCTCAAGCTAAATGCCAAAAAGTGCATAGTCATCCCCTTTGGAAAAAACAAAGTGCCCACAAACTACCACATAGGTGGTAGTCCCCTAAATACGGAAGACGTAATATGGGATCTGGGGACCTAAGTAGATAGTAAACCCTCCTTTGATAATCACATTGCCAAAGTGGTTAGAAAATCCTTCTACGTGGCCCACCCTATCACAAAGGGGTTCACATCCAGATCAAAAGAGGTCATTGTGCCCCTCTACTCATCGCTCATCAGACCCATCATAGAGTACAATGCCCCATTTGGGATGTATCTTACATGCCACCTGCAACAACTGAAAAGACCACAGAAGTACCTCACCAAGAGAATCACTTGCCTCAAACAGATGCCCTATGCAGCTCGACTGAAGAAACTCCAGCTGTACTCGGTTGCATACCGCCTACTCAGAGGTGATCTCTGCCTGACATACAAGGCCAATGCTCCACCTAAAGAAAAGCTTATCCCGTCGAGCCACATGCTCTAGGGATCTAAACCTCACCACAACAATAAATAGGACATGCTGGAGGGATAGATTCCTGTCACAGAGACTTCCCATGCTTTGGAACAAGATTCCAATCTACATTAGGCAGAGCTCCTCGCTAACACTCTTCAAGAGAAACATTGATGAGTGGATGGGAAACAGAAAGTTTACCCCGGGGATCACTTCAGTGGCTCTGATGGACAGAGGCACAGGGAACTAATATATATATATATATATATATATATATATATATATGTGTGTGTGTGTGTGTGTGTGTGTGTGTGCGTGCTTGTGTGTGTGTGTGTGTGTGTGTGTGTGTGTGTGTGTGTGTGTGTGTGTGTGTGTGTGTGTGTGTGTGTGTGTGTGTGTGTGTGTGTGTGTGTGTGTGTGTGCATGTGTGTATACACATACGTAGACACACACACTATTTTATTCCAGTCAGTTATAAACAAGGTAAAAATATACACACATACATTGCACTCTTAAATTCTAATTAAATCTAAATATTAACAACAACAGGAAGACATTCGGATTGTTGTACCCTCATGATTTCAAACATTTTAACTTTTACAAATGTGATATAAAAAAGCAATACAATCATCTATTATGAAATGATGGAAACTTTAAAAAAATGTCCCCACTGATATCAACAGCACAAATTCTACCCCATTGTCATCAGCTTGGTAAAATATCACAATATTTTCTGTATTGATCTTCAGTATTTCTGTCACCTCATTATACATTGAGTTTCTACAATTTATATAACTAAAACACTATGCCACACAAGTAAATCATTAACATTTACATCTTAAGTTATCATTTCACTTAGAATTTATGCAACACATTCATGAAAGGAGGAGAATATAGTGTGAAAATAATCAGTCAGGCTATCTAACCTAATCTTCCCCATTTCCAGGATACAGACAGTCTTGTTACTTCGGGTAGAACTCTATTGAATTGCCAGGAGATTGTCAAAGGACAAACATTCCTTTTCTAAGAGTGGCCCAGAGGAATCTGACCAGTTTTCTAGCATTAGATGCAATGGCTGGTGGTGGCTGAGGTGCAATGGCACCAAGATGCCCATCTCAGCAACATGGCTCACTATATCACATAACTGGCATAACTGGTAGGCCCTGTCCATTGGGTGTCCAGAAGAGGATCAGGCCAAAACATCAGCCACTCAGGCTTGTGATGTAAAGGTTTTTTATCCTCTCTGCCAGCCTGTCATTCCAACCATGCCTGAACTCTACCCTATTTCCATTCTGGTGTTTTCCCCTCCCTTATGTATCATCCTCATACCTTGTCCATTGTCCAACCTCCCCATCATCATCTGCCCACCCTTATGTGTGTTTCCATCCATTGTCTTCCTTACCTTTTCTGTGTGTCTAACACCCTGACTGAATCTGTATCTTATGTTTGTCTGTCTAGCCCTGCAACCTGCCCTTCTCCCATTATCCCATCCACAACCTTCCTTCACTACTTTCCCTATATTCTCCTTTTTTTTATTTATGAAAATGAGGCTTTTCTCTTAAAGAAAAATAAATACCCTCTCTTCTCTCCACCTTTTATATGTTATGATTGTCTTTGTGTTTTTCTCTATACTTGTTCTTCCCTTTTCTGCTTTCTTATCTATTCCACTTTCTCTCCTTTTCTATGATGAACAGGGTTGGCACCTTAATGTGCTCACATTCTGTGGTCTGTCTAATGGCAGCCATGTTGCCCTTCTTGTGCTGGACTACCACGAGATGCACCTATATGGCACCAAATTGCATGCTTCTGTACACATTCACTTGGTCATGTTAACTGACCTTTGAAATGTGTGTTATGTCGGCCACACACTCTACTGTAACAAAGTGCAACCCATCAGGGACCTAGCACTGCTTCTTCTCTTAGCACTATGCTTGTCTTTATTTATGCTCTACAATCCTTTAGACAGAGGTGGAAGAACAAAACACTTCTTTAATTAGTAGTAAGTACTTTCATCATAAAGATTTATTAAGACTGATTAAATACAACTTTTAGCAGTTCTGTATAGCAAAAGACATTGTCATGTGATCTTAAAAAAATCTATCACCATGCTTTAAATGCAAGAAGTTAAAAAAATGCTGAAAATGACAAAATAAATAAATTGGAAGCCACAATCCCCTTTGTATAAAAGCAACAGTAGTATCAAAGAGGTAAAAAAACTCTCACATTCAAACCCAGGATGCGTATGCTAACAAGACAGTTTGTCTCTCGTACTCCTTGTACTTAAGGGCCCCTTCTCACTTACCCTCTCTGATATCATTTGGCACACAGTCCAAGACATAAAGCACAGATTTATTCTAGCCACTACATTGTGTGGTACCCATATAAAGTTTATTAGTCATACATTTTATTTTTAACAGCATGTAAATGTTCATATATGTGATGCCAGACTTTTCTAGTAGTTTTACCTACTTTGAAAGACTCACTTGAAATACACATAGCAACATAAATTACAAACTCTGATGCTCAAGTAAAGGTGCATGGAGATCTATATGTTCTGTCTGTCTTTATACAATCCCCTATGTATCTACCCATAAAGCATTTAGACATTTTAAAGTACTTGGTTTAAATCCCCACTCCTCACAGGTCATTGTTCAAAAATTTTATTTTATAATTGTATCCCTTTTGTAAATGAATGAACAATTGTCTTGTACTTTCTTAAACAATTCCTGTCTAGCTGACAAAATCCTCCAGTTGACACAAATTGCATTGCTAATAGCATTGGTATCTACAGTATTATAAAAGGCATATCTATTCCATAGGCATTGAGTTGGATTTTGTCTTTCATGAGGGAATTTTTGTTGCCATAACCTTGCTTAAAAACAATAACCATTTTGTCCACTAATTCCACTGGCAACCAATATATAGAAACCTTTTCTTAGACTCTAAAATATACCATGTTCTGAGGGTCAAGTCAGGAGTTAAATCATTCAACCTAGTACAGTATCCCTTAATCAAATTTGCTTCAAAACAAATCAGGGTACATGTTATTGCAATGTAACTGCTATCACAGTTCTTATAGCTAACATAGGGAAAACCACTATCATTTGTTGTTTTATACATGAATGTGTCCAAAAAGACCAGTTCTTTTAGTCCGAAAGTACAGCTGAATTCGAAAAAAAAACCATATCATGCTTTCGTGGACTGGGGTGGGGGGGACAAGTTTGGCTTTGGCAATTTGTCTGTTTGAATTGTACACTGCTATAGAATGTACCTTTATATCCCTTTTTTCTGTTTTACAAAAATTACCTCAAAATCCTGTCTCTAAGCCATACCAGTTATCTGGCTGTATGCTATTAGAGTGTCACACAAACTTAACACTAGGGGATGGGGACCCCTTTTCCCACTGTGTTATTTCTTGTATTAACACAATCCACACAGAGGAAGTCTTTTGGTCTAAAATTAAAAGAGAAGCGTATTTTAAGACAAGCACTTTCACCCATATTGTTCTTCTTCAGATCTAAAATTTCTTTTAGGTGATATAGAATTTATACATGTTATAATCCACAAGAACAGTTTTGAAATTAGCATCCCAACAGATATGTGCCAGTGTGAGAGGAGTATAATTGGCTGGATATTAAACCCTGTTTAGTCCAGAGAAACTGATTGGTCTGCCTAAAGTGTTTAGTGGTAAGATAGGTATGTGTGTGTGATCCAGCTGTTTGATTTCCTTGAGCAGGGTGTTGATTGGTGGTTGTAAGTGTATGTTGTATGGTTGGCACTTAGTACAGTCCTGTAATGCTTCTTAGAAAAGTTAGCATAACTTTTACTCATTTTATGAATCAAGTCCCTATAGCATTTGCAGAAATTGACATTATTATTAAAATAACTGCGTGTTTATGGAGCCAAATATAAAAGCAGACCATATGAGAAATCAAAAAGCAGAAAACAAATTTTGAAACACGGTCACAACAAGTTGAAGTGAAAAATATGTGAAACCTTGGTCTAAAAAATAGCACAAATAATGAAACAATGAAGTCTGATCCAACACTTTCTTATATATGTTCCATCAGATCTAGTGTGATGTGGAGATACAAAGGGGCAAAGAAATAAAAAATTTAAAAACATACTAAGTCCTTTGATAGAAGATATTGTAGTCTTCTTGGCTGACCATTAGTATGCTTCATATGGAACAGGCAGTATTAAGTCCTGGCAGGTTGTACTCTCTGAGTAAAATAATCCTTTCATGTCTTAACACTAACTTTTTTAAAAGGAATGACAAAAGCATTCATCATAAAATAAACTATTTTAATTTTGGACTAGAAGACTTTCTGAATGTCCATTTGTTTATATACAAGAAACAAACAGTGGGTAATGAATGTTATCTCTCCATAGTACTTAGAGATGTCTCTTTAATTTGATTTTTCTATTTCACAGGATTTGCTTACTATCACTGCAAGAAATGATTATGCTTCTTCTCAGCTATGTTATACTAAGCAGTGCATCACCATTTCTTGGACTTTGTGCCGTGCAGCTGTATTTCATGTGGTATGTCTGTAGTTGTTCTCCCATAAGTCTCTATCCTTGCATCACCATATAGTACATAGTTCACAGGTTTGTGACACATATAGGTTCATAGATTCATAGGTAGGTACTAGGCTATCTGCCAGAAGGCATTTATAAGCATAGCCAGAATGTGTTGGCTTTCGTCGCCCCCTTAGATTAGTTCCCTGTGCCTCTGTCCAGCAGAGCCACTGAAATGATGCCCGGGGTAAACTTTCTGTTTCCCATCCACTCGTCAAGGTTTCTCTTGAAGAGTGCTAGCGAGGAGCTCTGCCTAATGTAGATTGGAATTTTGTTCCAAAGCATGGGAAGTCTCTGGGACAGGACTCTATCCCTCCAGCATGTCCTATTTATTGTTGTGGTGAGATTCAGATCCCTAGAGCGTGTGGCTCGAGGGGATAAGGTTTTCTTTAGGTGGAGCATGTCCATCAATTCTGGGTTGGACGTATACAATTGTGTAGTTCCTCATTTGCATACCAACTGCATACCTGCATTCCTTCAGGTATGCACTTGTATATGTAGCACCGCTATTGCATATGAGACACATAAATAATTGATCTAGGCTTTAGTACATGCGTAGGTATAAACCATTGAAAACTGTGACAGTGTGCTTCTATGAAAGCTGCATACAAGTCTGTCTAGGGTAATCTCTATAAGGCTGAGAACAGTGATTTTTGTAATTATGATAATATAATTTCCTGAATTCATTACTTTGGCAAAACACTTTCGTACTCCCTCTAAAGGGTCAGAGGTTCATATTTCCAGTTACCAAATACATGTCCAGCATGTGGCCTTCAAGAAGCCTAACTGCCATATTCTCCTGTTGATATTTGCTGTTTTCCATATGCATGTCAGATTATTACAGAAGGAAGTTAATGACTGATTTCTACTGATTGTAAGGTACATGTTATTCCACACACTTGGAAAGTGTTGTACAATATATTTTTTATGAGCACAGATTACACAGAAATTATCATCAAAGCTCTACCTGGTCCACAGAGCATGCAATGCAGGCAACAGAATTGGTTTCCACATCCTGAATCACCAAGTGGTGTGTAATGCACAGGACATCATTGATAATGTTTCCATGCACCACCTGGACATCTTCCTTGTTTCACACATTTGACACATGCTCAGATTAAACCAACTTTCCTGTGAGGGGACCTCCCATGTGGTTATAGATACACACACACACACACACACACACACACACACACACACACACACACACACACACACACACACACACACACACACACACACATGCATGCATATTCGATAGACAGGTCTGTACCCATAAATACCATGTAAGCAGGGGAGCAGGCCACAATTAATATAATGTTTGCTGTGTGTTGCAGGCGATGCAGAATATGTCCTACAGCCCTGGTTGATTACCCCATTTGTGACCCCAGTCTGGAGGAAGTGCCTGTACTCTATCTCACATGGAAACTTGAAATACAGTGGAGCATGTGTTTGGCCAACTAAAATGATGCTTCTATTGATTAAATACATCTGAAGGAGAACTGTAACACACCCCAGACATCTGCAGCAAAATTGTTGTTGTGTGTACCATGCTACACAGCATGGCGTTATGTAAACAGATAAAGCAACAGCTGAAAATCTTTGCAGAGCCTTTCACACCAGTCATAGCAGTAAAAGAAGGGAAGGGAGGGGAGTCAGATGGGGAACATGCAACAACTGTAATGCAGCTGAGGTACAACCAAGCACAATGTATTGCATTACTAGTAAAGAGATAACATCTGGCACATCACTACGGGCCTTGGCACAAATAGCACATAATAGAATGATATATGCATTGTCACAGCAGGGCTTTTCAGAGTAGGACATGCAGTAGCCATGTGTGCATTACACATCACCATACACACAAGTTGTGAGTCGGCAGAGTATAGACATCATCACCTCCCTCACTTGGGGGACTAAGTTACAGGGGAGTGTAATGCTAGCAAATGGGGAGGAAAATGTGAGCTGAGCTTGGTAGTCACATACTCTGGGAGGATTTGGAGATCACATCCTCCACTGGTGGTATCAAACTGCCATGAGGTGACGTGTGGTGGAGTCTGGCTTGCAGTGTCAAAACTTGATGCAGTCTATGCCAGGAAAGATGTCAAATTTCAGGATGTTGCATGTCCATCAAATGGGGTAGAATGTTTATTGATTCTGATGACTACAGAGATTATCCCATATAAATACTGTAATCATGGCTGCAGCCTCCCTCCACACAACTGGTTTTCAACTACACAACATCCACATTTGCATAGTATAGGATTGCAGTAGTACAATGCCCTGAAACACCTTACCCCTTGTGTCGTGTTCTTCTCAAGAGCTCCAATATACACATGTTGCCCTATCAGCCATACCCAAATAGCACTGTGCCATAATTTCCAGATTACACATACATCATGACATATGCCTCACAGTCATTGACATCTACCATGGGATTTGTCATTCTCACTAAAGGTACTGTAGCAGGCAAGACATCTTTCTTAACTCTGTGAACCTCCAAGTCTACATAATCTCTAATGAAACCCCTCTTTTTCACAGTTATATGTTCCTAACTGATGTTATACAAAATAACCCTGGTCCTTCATGCCACTCTAACAAGCACCTGTTAATACGACAAGTAAGCTATTGAAGCCATTTAGCACAACTACCAGTGAACTGCTGCCAGGAATAGTTATGCAGGCATGTTGGTGTTGCCATACCCATTCCAGTGACTATGAATCTTGTGATGAACATGTTTATGCATTTGGCATGTGTATGACCATAGCACAACACTGAAGCATAATGACAATGCCTTAGCATAGAGACGCAGTGCAACATTATGTCCATGCACTATTGTTGTGTTTCAGCTATATGTTGTATGGCACATGACTCACAAAACATGTCCATGTACATGAGGCTACCATTTTGCTCCACAAGTAGATCTCAGTGAATGGCTGTGGATATTTCAGGCACTGTGGGATGCAGGGCTCCACCATGGTGTTCCACATAGGAAACTTTGTGGAGCATTCACTGGGTGAGTATGATAGCACAATGCAGATTGTGAATACTTGGCTTTAGGTTGCTGGGATGGTGAGTGATGCCACTGGCATCTTCCATTCTGGTGAACAATGCCAGCATCAGTAAGTGATCTGAAGTGGCATCACTCTGACCTACTTTGTAAGTGGGGAGCAGAAGTTTAGGAAAGGGAGCCTGGCATGCAATATAAGCATTTTTGTGTACTAGCCTGACAGAAGCTGCTCTGCTGCATGTACAGTCTACAATGAAAGTGGAAGAAGAACCCACCCTAGAAGAAATACAAAGTGCACTAAGGAAACTCAGGGGGTGCGTAGTGGCACTGGCTTCCCATTAAACAAATAAAAGAAAGAGAGAAATGGACTTTGGAAAGTTGACATTTATTTTTTAAATTAAAACTAAAAGCCAGTGTTTCATCTTCTTACAGGTGTTTTGAACTCCTGAAGTGCAGAGTTCTGAGGAGATACAAGACAGAAAAAAAGTCAGCTTAATTCACTTGCTAGACAGTTTTAAAAAGCAGCCAAACAACCAGGCATTAAACTAATTCCACCAATTATCAGTCTTGTTGAAGATATCAGAAACATCACTCAAGTGTCTTACCGGGCTGCAGCATATAGCAGCAAGGAGCCTTTCTTATTGGATCAGGCTGCATCAGGAGGGGACTGAGGCAGCTTGGGATTGAAAGTGAAAAAGTGAAAGAAAGAATTAACTTGAGAGTGCACGAACACAGGAACAAGTTTTTTTTTTTTTTAAGTAGTTTTTTCTGCTTTCTACTAACAATATGTAGGAATGGAAGGTAAGTATTTAAATAAAAGTGTGTGTGTGTGTGTGTGTGTGTGTGTGTGTGTGTGTGTGTGTGTGTGTGTGTGTGTGTGTGTGTGTGTGTGTGTGTGTGTGTGTGTGTGTGCTGGCTTGAGGGATGTGGATATTCTCAATTGCCTTTGCAGAATGTCTGTGATTTTTTTTTTCCTGATAATTTGGTCTGTTCCTCATAAAGTTTGTGGTTTGCTGGGAAATCAGTGAGCACTGCATTCAATAAATAATGATGACAGACAATGAAAATGTACACTTCTTCGTGTGTGTTGTGCAGAGCAACAGTTAATATAGAGTAATGGTGGAAATTATACTGAATGGATAGCGTTGCGCCATTAGGGAATAAGTACAGTGTTTTTTATTATATAACTTTTGTCTTTGTAGTGTCGTCATGTGGTTTACAGTGGAATATTATCTTAATTTTTAGAGGTATTTTCAAGTGATGAATATTTACTTGGTTGAAAATACTGTAGTTATTGTTTAGTGTATGTATATATATATATATATATATATATATATATATATATATATATATATATATGTATAGTGTAATTGGTGCACATTTCCCTAAAAGGGGAAAATCATCTGTAGTTGCTACTCTCTGCAGCCATTTTAATTTATTTTTTATAATAAAGTTTTGAACATATTTGCTTTCTGGGCATTCATTTACCAAAAGACACAGAATGTATTTTGTGTTTTAGGGTGTATAACATAATCATTTCCCATTATGTTTAGTTACTGGTTGCTTATTAGGGCTTGAACTTTCACATGATATATTTTACATATTGTTTTCTTCAGGAAACCATTATAGACTATGTGTTTGTTGTAGAAGAGTGAACAACAGAGAATTGTTGTATCTTCTTGAGTATTTTTGTAGAACTTTATAAATTAACTAAACAAATATATAAATGCAGTTTGTGTCATTAAAGTTTCATCAGGAAGTCCTCCAAAGTGGTGTCTGTTTGTGGATGAAGGGGTGCAGCTTAACAACACAGTTAGTACAGCAGAAACATCATATCTAGTATGCCCAGGCAAGAACTCAGAGTCTTGACAGTTGAATGCATGGCTTTCTTTACACACAGGGTAAAAAATACTTAATCCACTAATTTTATAGATATTCAAAAGAATATTAGAGTTACTTGTTATTGCTTGATAATATCTGAAACTATCACATATTATACTGAAAATATCTGTTTTTTTCCAATTTCTCCAAATCTTTTGGGTTTCTAATACCATGACGGGAATGGGCCCCATTCCTAAGTCAAAGTATGATTACAGATCATGAAATTAGTATTGTTTCAATCTTTCATGTCAGCCAATAGTGCTCTTCGCTGCACCTGCAATGTGCCCAGTAATGACTCCTTCTGCAATTCGTACGGGGTTACATGGATTGGTAACATATCCAAATAAGATTGTAAATTATTTTTTTATAAGACCCCTTCCTCCTGCTACTATTGGAACTGTCGGGGTATCTTTTTTCCACATTGCTCTCATTTCTGCTTGCAGATCCTGGTATTTTATGACTTTGTTTCTCTCTGTACACAAGACACTGTAGTCACTGGGTGTGGTGATTTCATTGACCAATGCTACTTTTGTCTTCTTTTCTTGGACCACTATATCCAGTTTTCTAGCATCTATCTTTTGAACTGTTGGTAATGGGTGATCCCATGTGATATAAACTTCATCATTTTCTATGATGCTTTGTGGCTCATGTTTCCAGTGTTTTTCAGCCACTTTGATACCATAATGTTTGCAGAATCCCCAGTGCAACAGTCTCGCTATATTATTATGCCTTTCAGTATACAGTCCTTCTGCCATTAGTGTGTCATAACCAGCTATAAGGTGTGTGACTGTTTCCAATTCGGTTTTACAAAACCTACATTTGTCTGTTTCTCCCACATGTTCAATTGACTTTATAAACCAGCGTGTACGTAGCCCACTATCTTGGGCTGCCAATATTAACCTTCCATTTCTTGGTTTGAATTTGCCTCTCCTTAACCATTCCTGCGTTTGTTCTTGATCAACATGAGGCTCTTCCAGAAATTTTCTATACTTGCAACTATATTTATGTTTTTTCCACATTTCTTGCCTTCTCATCTGATCTTTCACCTTATATTCTTTCTTTTGTTTTTTGGCACATTCATTTGCTGCCTGGTTTTTATCTGCTTCTGGTTTGATTTCCATTCTTGCTTGACATCTATATGCTTCTGCAAAATTAAGCAGAAAAGTCATCTTAGATTTATTCTCCTCATGTTTCAAAACTTTCACTACATTTGGATCTTGTGAGGTCAGTAGATATGTGTACAGTCCCACGACTGCAGATCTATACATGTAATCAATTTCAAGGAGGCCCATCCCTCCTCTGGAATGGGGAATATATAATCTTGGTATAAACTGATTTTTATAAATCATTTGGTGAGCATGAACCATTCTTCTTGTTTTAGTATCTAATCTATCCAACACTTTTTGGGGCCAGTCATTCACTCTAAAACTGTACATTAGGACAGGAAGAGTAAACTGCTGTGTTATAGCTTGGATCTTGTTCCTAGATGTCAGTGCTATTCTCATGATTAATTTAATTCTTCTAAAGTATTGCTTACTGAGTTTTATTTGCATTTGTTCATGTTTTGTTCATCAATTCCCAAGTATTTATACACTCCTTCTTGCTCAAGTTCTTTTTTATTACCTTCATGTCCCAAACTGAAGTTTTCCTGGTGTTGCAGTTTTCCTTTTTTAAAGGTTGCTTTTGCACACTTATCAA
This sequence comes from Protopterus annectens, assembly GCF_019279795.1. Lineage (NCBI taxonomy): Eukaryota > Metazoa > Chordata > Ceratodontiformes > Protopteridae > Protopterus > Protopterus annectens. The sequence goes on from NC_056746.1 coordinate 579,048,576, forward strand.
GACCAAATGACATTCTAATATCATCTGAAAAAGATTTGACAACCTGCAGCTGTGCTTTCAGTTACTCATCTGATGAGCTATACAGTTTTAAATCATCAACAAAGAGAAGATGAGATGTCATTAGACTTTGTTGTTTTCTAGGAGCCAAATTGGAGCCATGGCCTAAGCTGTTAAGTAAACAACTTAATGGATTAATGGCAAGGCATAATAGCAATGGTGACAGAGAGTCACCCTGGAATATCCCCCTTTGAATTTTTATCCCTAGGATAATAATCTGTCCTTTATCATGGCTTAATTGCAAAGTGGTCTGCCATTATTTCATGGTTACTGTAATGTAGTCAGTCAGTGTAGGATGTATCTCATACATTTTTAAGCACTCTTTTATCCATGAATGTGGGATACTATCAAATGCTTTTTTGTAGTCAATCCATGCCATACTTAGATTCTTCCCTCTTTTACAGTTCTCCACTATAACTTTAACAACAAATGATCCTTTATCCCATATGACTTTCTTTTATTACCCTTTTGTTCTACTGCCATAATTGAGTTTTCTTCTAAATGACTATAAACTCTGTTGGAGTCATTTCCCGTGTATAGTTTATACGTCGTTGGAAGGCAAGTTACTGGTCTATAATTTTTAGGGTAGCTTGCAGGTTCACTCTTAAGTAAGACCATTGTTTTGCCTGTTGTTGGCCAGTATGGTGTCTGTTCGGGGTACGCATATAAATAGTTCTTACTCATAGCTAAATCCTTGTGCAAAAATGTTAATACTTTTAAACAAAAGTTAGGTACTGCATCTGGGCCTGTGGTTTTCCAGTTAGAGGCTTTTCTTAACTTTGTTTCAATCTCACTGGCTGTTATTTCATCCCATTTCATATCCTGTACCTTTAAACTTCTTGTTCTTTCTGTTACTTCTTCTATCCATTTAGCATTTTTGTTATGTTCCACAGGATCTTCATAGATACTTCTCCAAAATGTATCTACTTCCTCTTTTTTGGTGGTCTTTCAATTCCTTTTACCTTATTTCCCAATTCTCTATAAAACTTTTTGGGGTCATCAATAAATTGCTTATTTTGTACTTTTTCCCTTATATTTATCTGTATATCTTCTAAGTTTTTCCACCTGTGATGACATTTTTAGTTTATTTGTGATAGTGCATGATAGATCCTGGTCTGTTCTAATACTATGCATTGCTTTAATCACATCTATCTTTCTTAGTATTTTTGTTGATCTATTCCCTCTTCTATAATCTTCTAACAGTGACACTTCTTATCTGAATTGCTTTATAGTTTTCTCTGTTCAATACTTCCATGTCAGCATTTGATTTCTCCCCTTCCTTTCCTTTGCTGCCCTGTGATTTTCTCGTAAGACTTTATCAGCTATTAATTTAGCTGCACAGTAATATATCCTGTTTACTTCTGTTATATCACATGGGTCTCTGTGGAGAGTCCTAATTACTGCATTCATTTTTTTTATCAGACTTCTGACTTTTTGGGTTTATTGACCTTTTGCAGTCTATTTCTCTCATTGATATTAATATATCTATCCATGTCCATTAAATCAGGCAATTCTTCTCTTATTCCAAATTGAGGGCACATCCCTTGTTTTCCGTTTCCTGCTGGCATTCTATAGAAAGTTCTGTAACCTTTCCCTGTGGCACATTCTCTTCAGTTTCATCCTGTGTCATCTGTTGCTCTGTCATATGGGAATTCACTGGCCTATCACTCCTCAACATTGACTGCATCAGAGTTTCCACAGTTTCCTGTTCCTTTCCTTCCTGTCTAGCTTCAAGTGAACGTTTATACTAATTTCCTGTTGAAGGCTCCAAAATATCTTTATATTGCACCTGACCAATTGCTTCCTGTTCCATTGGTTTCCCCTTAATTTGGATATCCATTGCTCTATCCTGTTGTGGTGTTTTCTGCATTTGATTTTCTACACTGAATCCTTCTCTTTGCAGCTGCTCCATAACCTCAATTTCTATTTCTTTGACTTCTCCATTACTAATCTCTTTTTCTACTTTTCTTCTTAGTCTTCTTATTTTTTGTATTGTAAAGTTTTCTATATCCGGATTCTTTTGCCTGTATTTCTCTTCAAATATCTTTGGTGCTGCTCTTTTTGTATTGGTTAGTTTTTCTTTCTCCTTTGCATAAATATTACACCATTTTAAATCTCTTTTCATTTCCCATGTCCATATTTCTTCTTCACATATCTCCTGATATTCTTGCTTTTCCTTGTCTGGGGCTCACTCCATCATGCTGTGATGTAGTCTGTGTTAGACCTTCTACATTAAATCCTTCACTTCGCAGGCACTCCGTAACTTCAACTTCTATTTCTTTAACATTCTTTAACTTCTGCTTTACTAATCTTCTTTTCCACATTCCTTCTTTGTGATATTATTTTTTTATTGTGAAATTTTCCATATCTGGATGCCTTTGCCTGCATTTCTCTTTGAATATCTTTGAGACTGCCTTCTCTATATTAGTTAACTTGGCTTTCTCCTTTGCATAAATATTGCACAATATCGAATCTCTCTTTCTTTCCCATGTCCATATTTCTTTTTTATATTTTTCAAATATCTCTGGGTTTTGTTGTTTATATTTTTGCACTTCCTCAGATGCTTATTTTTCCAAACAGATCAAAGTTTCTTGATCTATATACTGTTTTTCAAAAATCTGTTGTATTAATGAACAGAAATCTTTATTTGAAGCTTGTGAAAGTTTTTCCTGCAGAAGTATTTTCCTTTCCTCTCATTTCTCTCTTAATTGTTTTGTATATCTTGTGTCTAGAAATTCTGGGCTTTTTACATAATAGTAACAATACATAATTTCTTTCTTATTCTCAATAGTCCACTCTATCATCTTTATGACTCTTCTTTGGCCAGTCAGTTTTTGTGATTTTTGTGGACTGCTACTTCCTTCTTCAATGGTGGGGCCATCTTCCCCCTGGGTCTGGCCTGGCCCCATTGTAGGAATGTTTCCGTATTTTGAGGATTCTACACTGTCATTTTTTCCAGTCCTGGCACCAGTGCACCTACCAGGATTGGGCACATTTTTATCCTGGGTCTTGTGCACCCAGCTATCTTTTTTTGTTTTTGACCTACTTCTGTCCATGATATATGCTATATAAATACAGTCTATATATCAGTGTTGCATTGGTGAGATTTTGTGAAAAACAGGGTCCACCTCATGAAGGTACTCACCAAGACTTGAGGATGAATTAAATTTCAGCACTACTACTCTCCCTTGCTTGCTGACTTTTCATCTGCTATTAGGGTGGTACTGTGATGCAGCAGGTTGAGTCGTCACCTCACAGCAAGAGGTTCTCGGGTTCAATTCTCAGCTGGGTACCTTCTGCACAGAGTTTGTATGTTTTCCCTGCACTTGTGTATGTTTTCTTAGGGTGCTTTGATTTCCTCCCACATTCTAAAAACATCTAGTGGGTGGCTTGCACACTCTAAATTGTCCATGGATATGAGTGTGAATGTGTGGTATAGAATAACATCCATGGTAGGGTTATCCATCAGACAATGTGAACATTGGCTCCAGATGGGGTACTTCCAAGATGGCTGCACACTGATCAGCTTAACTTCAACTCTCCCTGTGTAAAAGCAAACTGAGAAAAGGCAGCCAGAGATACTGTCAGACTGAGTAAAATTCAATTACTGATTAGTAAGTACACTACCTGGATTCCAGCAAAGAAGAAACTAAGAGAACCTGAAAGAAAATCAACTAGAAAAGGTGAAGAGAAAACACTGACTATGAAGAATCCTACAGCTAGTCAGCAAAAAGCAGTTCAAGCTCCAGCTTTGGTGCAAGACAGCTTCCAGTAAGCTAGAGAAGAAACTAAGCCAAATGTGCTCAGAGCTGATTAAAATAAATGAAAAACTGAAGAAGTATATCAACTCAAATAACAAAAGCCTGTTAAAAATGGAAGAAGTTTTAAACAGCTATTTAGATGAGATGATAAAGATGAAAAAATCAGAGGTCAAAATTAAGAAAAGGCTGACTATGAGACTGCTCAAGAAGAGATGTTTTAAAAAAATGATAGAATTACTGAACAGAGCACATAGAGAAAATCTGAGATTTTATGCTGTATCAGAAAATCTCAAAAGAGCAGACTGTATTAATTTTATGAAGGTACAAATAAGCAATCAGACTAGTTTTCCACACCAGGAAGTGTTAATTGAAAGGGCACATGGGGTGCATGCTCCAAATCTAGTCATGACAATGCAGCCAAGACTTTTATTGGTAAAGACGCAAACTTACCAGCAGAAAGAGCTGATCTTGACAAAACTATGGCAAAATAGCAAAGTATTAAGAGTTGAAGACAGTAGATAGTTTGTGAAAAATGATGGCAAAAGATAAACAAATGTATTCCAGCAATCAGGAAATGTCAAGAGGCAGGTTTGTGACTGAAGACTCTGTATCCAGCTATCTTCAGAATATTTTCCCTGAAGGATCAAAATCATTTTAATGCAGAACAGGCTAAGGGGAAAATGCAAAAGTTTTTCCAACAAAAAGTGAGTCATCAAGCAGAAGGGGTCTCCAGTTCTCATTCTTCTAATAATAACACACATGGAGAGACTTTGCCAGTGAAACTTTTTTAACTGTTTCAAAGGAAAATGTTTGAGAGACAAAGAAAAGCATAGGGGTTGACCAGAAAAAACGGAAGTACCTTGAAACTGAACCATAACCTGGAGATGGGAGATGGAAATAAACAGGAAGAAGACCAGAAACCCTGAAATTAGTGAATAAATATGAGACTGCAAAGCATCAATCGTATTCCTGAAATGGAAAGAGTGGACTTTTGTTGACTTAGTTAAATTTGTGAGGAAATGAAAAGCATTTGCCTCATTTCGTGTCATTAATGTTTGGAAGGATTCTGAGTGGAAGGGAAGAGGAAGGAAAAAGGTAACTGTAAGTAAAACAATTTCTATTCTAAACCATATTTTCACAATAAAAGTTCTTGTATGTGTATATAAAGTTACTAAAGTACACATATACCTTTTTCCTTCTTCCTCTTCTCTTTCTTCTTTATTGATATTACAAATTGTAGGCATTATAGTGCAAAAGGGAAAAAAAGTTAGACAAAAGCATGTTTAAGTTAATAGGCTGTAATCTTAGGTTGTTGAGGTAGGGGATGAGGTATAAAAGTACACAGATCATAATATATGAATAGCCAATATGTTTTCTCTTACTTTTGCATACATGACTGTTTGGATTAAGACCATTGTTGTAATCTAATAACAAATTTTAAGTGGAAAGCAGTAAATGTTTCAGTTTGTCTTTCAGGCTGCATTAGAGGACTTCATTTTTCTTTTTTTCTCTGTCATTTCCATGGAGATAAGCTGGTAATAAAGCAATAAAAGACAAAGCACAAGGCCAAAAGTTAATGATTTCTGAAAGCATGCAAGTTGTTTTCACATCGGGGGTAAAGATAAAAAAATAGAATAGACACCAATTAGTGTAAGTAGAAGCAAAGCAAAAGCATGTGTTTTAACATGGATAACCTCAATTTCAGGTTAATTAGGGCCTGTATTAGCAGCTGTCTAAAAGAAATGTCTTTTGGATTTTCCCAGTTAGGGGTCTCCACAGTGGATCACCAGTCTGCAAATTGATTGGCAGTGGTGTTTTTATGGTGTCTAGTTGCCAGTCTGGCACCCAACCTTCACAGAAGACACACACATGCACACATACACCTACCTGCATGTCTTTTAAAACTTACTTGACTGCAGGGAGGACATGGGGACTCCACAGAAGGCGCTCCAGCCGAGAATAAAACTGGAGAGCCTCTTGACAATGCTAACCACTGCACCATGATGACTTGTTTGGCATAAATGTTCCTATTAGAATGGTTAAACTTCATTATTTGAAAATGTACATATTTATATGTGTTTCTATTAAGATATTATGGAGGTGTTTATTAAAACAAAAGAAATTGTTGTAAAATGTGAAATATGTTCCAATGCTGATGATTCGAAAAACTGCATAAAGGATTAACCTGCCAAACATTAATGGATGCATGTATGACAAAAGCTGGAAATAGCATTTAAAAAACTGCCATATATAACAGGTGGGAAAAATTACTTCTTACAATAATGGTGACATTTTCCATATTACCTTGTAATGTGAATGGCCTCACAGGAAGAGACAAAAAGGAAAGTATAGTTAATTATATTATATTATAATATATGTATTAGCATAGTGCAAATAATGCTACAAGATGCACATTTGGAAAGAAATGAGCATGTGAGTTTGATAAAGAATGGATTTCAGGATAGATATTCTGTAGAATATCAGGGACAAAGGAAAGGTGGAGTACTTATGTTAATTGCTATAGGAGCCCCGGTTGTTACAGAAGAGGGAGAAATATGATATCAGATTTGTGGTAGTAAGGGGCTACTAGCAAGTGATGAGGATTGCACTGACATGTATTTATATTCCACCTAAAACTGCTATTATGGAGCTTTAAAAATTGGGGGAGAAATAATTAGCTTTCAGCAAGGAATGCTACGTATAGATGGGGACTGGAATTTGTTTTGCAGCAATGAAGATGTATCTGGGGGCCTAGAAGGGAAACAAAACAGAGTAGATTTCTGAAGAAACTCATGAAAAAAATTGGTATGAAAGACATGATTTCATTTATAGCAATTCAGAGAGAATTTACATATTATTCTCCAAAGTAGAATTACTGGGCTACTTTAAAGTTCCTCTCTGATATGTTGTGTCTGAATGGAGGAACCATGCAGATATGTCTTCTTTCTCCTTTGTGTATTTAATTCAGAACTGTGGCAAACATCCAATAACTATTCCAAATCGTGTGCCAATAATTGCTAAGATAAAAATGCAGGGTAATGAAGTAAAAATGAGATATTAGCTCTCCCCCACCTACCTGTTAAAAAGAGATGAATTTAAGGAATGGGTAGTGTAAATTATTCAGAAGTTACTAGGGAAGATAGAAAGTACTCCAGGAGTTATAGCTAGTGAATGAGATAAATGAATGTGGAGTTTAAAAATGGAGTAGAAATAAAAGAAAAATAGATCTGGTTAAGGAGTAATAAGAATTATTTAGATGGGTGGACAAAGATTGAATTATTACAAAATAAGGGGAGTTTCACAGAACAAGAAAAATTGCAGAGTGCTAAAGAGAAAATAAGGGGATACCTGAATAATATGCATGCATTTAGAAGGATTGCTGTTAAGCAACTGATTTGATAATAACTGCAGAACACAAAAACTTTTGTTACAGCAACTTAAGCAAATGAAAGTAAAAAGGATTGTAGACAAATATAGGAAGCTTATAACAAGAAAAAAACATCAAAGATCCTTTAAAGGTATTAGAGATATTTCAGAATTTTTATGGAAAATTTGTATAAAGCAGAGAAATGGGGTAACCAAGAAAAAGCACAAATGGATATATTTATGGAAGACTTAAATATGCCAAGCTCAGAGATAGATGAGGCTCAATAACTAACAGTTAAGATAAGAGGAGATGAGATAAAAATGATGACATATAACAAATTTGCAAGAATGTCTCTAGGAATAGATGCTATTCCAGTGGAAGTTTGAAAGCTAGGAGGGAAAAAGTGATAAAGATCTGGAAGGTTTTGTTTAACAGTATTTTAAAAGTAGGGGAGGCACAAACACCCTGGAAAAAGCTGTGATGGCTGCAATACCTAAAGACCCATCTGACCCAGCTTCATATAGGCCCATTTCAATTTTAAACCATGATTATAAAATGTCTAAATGAATGGCAAAGGTGATGCCAAAATTGATAGATATGGACTGATGTGGTTTTGCGGAGCAGAGGCAAACATTTGACACCATTAATAGAACAATGATGATCCAGAGAGAATCAGAATGTAAGAAAATACTGTTGCTATTGGTGGGTCTTGATGCAGAGAAAATGTTCATCAGAGTAAGCTTAGATTTTATGAGTAGGTCAATGGACGTGTTTGCATTTCCTGATATAATAATAAGGTTAATTGGAAGGATATATGAAAGATCAGATGCAAAAATCAAAGTGAGAGAGTTCCTCTCTGATAAGTTGTGTCTGAACAGAGGAACCATCCAGGGTTGTCCTCTTTCTCCTTTGTTATTTGCATTATATTTAGAACTATTGGCAATGAAAAAAGGGACTCAGAAATTTAAGGATATATTTTATAATAGTGTTCAAGATGATATTATTTTGAAATTGATGGATGATAATACAAAAACTAAGAAACTAGAAGCTCTTGTGTAAGGATATAGATAGTAAAATACAAGCAATTAAATGTTTTTGCCCATTAATTTTATACACGGGTCAGGCATTTTTTTATCAACCAAAAGAGAAGTTGTGGATAGTAATTAATAAAGGGTTGAAGGATTTTATTTTAGAGAATTAGAGGGCAAGCGTCAAGTGGGATAAACTGATCCTCCCAATAGAACAAGGAGGTTTAGGATTTCCTGATTTGAAGGCTACACAGTTAAGGCTCTTGTACACAATACAAGCAGAAAGCTAGTATTCAAAGTGGAAAGGGATGATGATGAAGTAGGGGGTGGTTGAAGAAATAAGAAGAGAATGGAATTTTGGACACGGATCTTTAAGGAGAATAACAAAAGTCATACAGAATATTATATTTATAAAGCAGCAGAACGTGTACTAAGAACTAAGCCATCACAGGAATCGACAAAGGAGATTCTGCCAATAGGGATGACTGCAATTAGGGTTGCAGAGAATAAGCAAGATGGGGGCTAGAATTTACTGGAGGAAGCTGACAAAAGAACCAAAGTATTGGGAACAAATTATTACACAAGGAAAGGAAATGTAATGGAAACAGAGAGGCCAAGAAGACATTCAGATTGAGTGAGCAATTACCTTCCCTATCAGGGATTGATATCAGAGTATAGACATAGAAAAATGTATGGGAAATCCTAAATGAAAGATGTGCACTGGTTGAGTTTTTAACTGAATCTAGAACAGAAGCTGCTCTTGAAAATGAGATCATTAACAGGGTATGTAAAATATTGCACAATTACTATAGGAATTAATCGGAAGAGGTCAGAAACAATTGGAAAGAGAGAGATTAGATAATGTAATTCACAAAGAAACAATGTGAGGACATATCAACAAAATCTAGAAGCTTTAGGACTTTTGCCTGGAAGTGTTTGTGTAGATACTTTTATACACCAAGCAAACTTCAAGGAATTTTTCCTAAGGAAGATGGCAAATGTTGGCGGTGCAATGGGAAAGAAAGAGATACCTGAGAACATATGTTCTCTGAGTGTAATGAGTTGACATAGTTTAAAAATTCCCTACAGAGTACTCTGTTAAGAATACTGGGTTAGCAAATGAGTGTAACTAAGGAAATTATTTTTTTATCTGGGACACAGAATCTGAATTGTCTAGTTATAGTAAGGCATTGCTAAGTTTAATCCTGGTAGCTGCCAAAAAAGAAAATTATTAGAAAACAGAAATACACATTTTAACCAACTATACTTGAAGCAGTAAATATTGTCATAGAGATAATAGGAAGTGAGATCTTTAAAAAGGGGCTGGAGTAATTTTCATAGAAAAAAATATAAAACTGTGAAAATGATATACTCAGGAAAATGTTTTGGCGAAGGAATGAGGTTTAAAAGAAGGCAGGGATTGAACAATTTATGTAATGTTGCTTAGAATGTGTAAATGATATATAACAATACATGTGATGTATAACATTTATAAGTGTGAAGTTGTTAATATGGTTTGATTACTTTTATATAAATGTAAGTTTCCCTATGTCACAAATGATAATTCAATAAAGATGTTTAAAATAAATTGGTTCTAGATGATTGTCACTGTTGAAGTGGCATCCCAACGCCATGTGATAAATGGGAAAAGTGTTTCTGAATGGATAGATTTGAGTTTCAGCAACCTCTAACTGACTGTATATGCAATAGCTGTCCCTGATTTTTGTCCTCTGGACAGCAATATTTTTAGCTTTCCCTCCAATCTGGAGCTAAGAGGTTGAGAGGGAATGGGGTAGGGATAGCTGTAACTTTCAGAGTGTATTCTAACAGCAGTGAGCTGACAGGATAAATTCCTGTGTGGCGGCTATTTATGCATCTACTCATTCATTTGGCGCAATCAGAATCTGGGAGTACAAGCACAGTCATACAAGTGCCTTAATTGATGGCTGTGTGTGTGTGTGTGTGTGTGTGTGTGTGTGTGTGTGTGTGTGTGTGTGTGTGTGTGTGTGTGTGTGTGTGTGTGTGTGTGTGTGTGTGTGCTGAGGGTGCAGAGAAACTCTTAACTGTCCCTGATTTTGCAGAATTTCTGTGATTTTTTCCCCCTAATATTTTGCATTTTTTTCTGGCAAATCAATACACATTGTACTCAATAAGTAATGCTAAGTAATAATGACCAAATCTGACTTTCAGACTTAAAGCCGTTAAAAAGCATGCTAATGCAAAACCTGTTTCTGTCAGGTTTCCAAGTATATAAAGGCAATAGATTGCCAAATTCCGATAATAACGGCCACACAGGTAAAAAACGCACTCTCCAAAGCTAAGAATACAGCATCCATGGGACCAGATGACATCCCGGGCTGTGTACTGCATGAACTACAATATGAACTGGCACCTCACCTAAGTGTCATGTTTAATCATAGCCTCACCTCAGGTTTTGTGCCCACTGAGTGGCGCACAGCTACAGTTATCCCACTCCACAAGGGGGATCCACCTTGGATCCCGGAAACTACTGTCCCATCAGTCTGACAAGCCTTATCTGCAAGGCCATGGAGCGTATTATCATGGAACTTATAAACAAAGACATTGGCAACCTTCAAACACTGGACCCCACCCAGTTTGGCTTCGTGAAGGGCCGATCTTGTCTCCTGAACTTGATTGACTTCTTCGAATCAGTCTCCAGAGCCATGGACAAGGGTAAGGTGGTCCACACAGCCTATCTAGACCTTGCCAAGGCCTTTGACACCATCCTCCACTCTGGAATCATAGATAAACTTACTAAGCTGGGCATTAATCCCTACATCACCCAATGGGTTGCTAACTGGCTTACTGATAGAAGCCACACTGTAAAAGTAGCTGACTCCAAATCCAGCTCCAGACAAGTGACAAGTGGAGTAACTCAGGGTTCAGTCCTGGGACCGCTCTTGTTTGGCATCTACTTCTCTGAAGTACAGGCCAAAACAAAGGGACTCTGGATAACAAAGTTTGCAGATGACTGCAAACTGGGAGCCATTATTGAATCCTCAAATGATGTGGATACTCTACAAAAGGGCCTTACAGAAACAGATGCTTGGTGCCAGAGCCATGGGCTCAAGCTCAATGCCAAGAAATGTATAGTTATCCCCTTTGGGAAAAAACATGTATCTGTGAATTACCATATAGGTGGCAGTACACTAAACACCGAAAGTTTGATAAGAGACTTAGGGACACAGGTGGACAGTGGTCTCACCTTCGATAACCACATCGCCAAAACAGTCAGGAAATCCTTCTATGTGGCACACCTCATCACTAAGGGCTTTTCATCCAGAAAAAAGGAGGTCATTGTCCCACTGTACTCATCCCTCATTAGACCTATTATAGAATACAATGCCCGTTTGGTATGTACCTCTCAAGACATCTGCAACAACTGGAAAGGCCACAGAAATACCTCACTAAAAGAATCACAGGCCTAAAGCAGATGCCCTACGCTGACCGCCTTAAAAAACTCCAGCTATACTCTGTCGCATATCGTCTACTCAGAGGCGATCTTTGCTTAACATACAAGGCCATGTCAAACCCAGAGCTGTTGGACATGCTACACTTAAAGAAATCCCAATCCCTCAGAGCCACATGCTCCAGGGATCTAAACCTTGTCATCACAATAAACAAAACATGCTGGAGGGATAGGTTCCTGACCCAGAGACTCCCCAGACTCTGGAATAGATTGCCCATACATGTCAAGCAGAGTGCCTCTTTGGTCCTCTTCAAAAGGAACCTTGACGATTGGATGGGAGAAAGGAAATTCACCCCGGGGATCACGTCAGTCACCCTGCTAGGCAGGGATCTAGGGAAGTAGATAGTGTGGGAAGAAATAGCCAGGGAATTGTTATGGCTAGGCTTGTATATGCCCTAGGGCTGATAGCCTAGTACCAACCTATGAACCTATGAACCTATGAACCTATAATAGTTGTTACTGAATTTAGTCATTTGTCCACCATTCATACATCTTAACCTCTTAGTACAATAATTCTGGACAAAATAGAAAATATTGGGGGGGTCAAAGGCCAATAATCAGGGACAGATTTTAAATATTGCTATTATAAACTTAAAAAGTTGCTAGAAGGAAAGGTTTTGCTTTAGTGTGTATTTTCTGAAGGATATGAAGTTTGGAACTCTAATGTCTGTCATTATTTAGTGATTTCAATATTGAGTGATTTGCCAGAGAACCACAAATTTTGTGAGGATCTGACCAAAGTTTTGAGGCAAAATCTGGGCAGCTGAGAGGCATACCACCATTAGGTTTAACTTTTCCCACTGATTCCTGAGCTGAGAGGTTGAGGGGCACATGTGTGGGGAGTTATAATGGTTTTATCATTATAGTTTTATTCTGACAACAGTGAGCTGAGATGATAAATTCCCATGTGGCAGTTATTCATGCATTTATTCATTCATTTGGAACAATCAAACATCTAAGGTATAAAATCACAGTCATACAAGTAACTGTAACTGATAGTCTAGTGTGTGCGTGTGCGTGTGTGTGTGTGTGTGTGTGTGTGTGTGTGTGTGTGTGTGTGTGTGTGTGTGTGTGTGTGCGTGTGTGTGTCTGCGTGTGTTTGTTTGTTGTTTGTGTACATGTGGGGGGATATAAAGGCTGTCAGTTGTCTCTGCTTTTGCTTAATGTTTCTGATTTCTTTTCCTCATATTTTGGGCTGTTCCTTATAAATGTTGTATTTTCTGGCAAATAAAGATTACAGTCACTGAGTAGTAATGATAACAGACATATGAGTTTCAGACTTAAAAGATTTCATAAAAGCATGCCAAAGCAAAGAATGTTATTCTAACAAGTTTCTAATCGTATAAATGCAATAGCTGTGACTTATCTTAGTCCTTTTCTTCCATTATTTTTAGCCTAGAGATTGATAATTATGTGGGGAGGAGTGGGTTGTGCACTGTATTCTAGCAGCAGTGAAATGAGATTCATTTGCAATCAAATATTTGAAGTATACATCATAGTTATGCATGGAGGTCATGGAGACTTTTCTCTAGGTTTGCATTTCACCTGAGGCTTGCCTTCTTTATTGCAGGCAGACATTTAAGGTGCAAATAGTTGATAAAATAGCTAGAATGAGTGCATACATAATGAGGCGGTCAGCGGATGAAAGTGAATGACCTTGTCTATTGTTTGATTACAGCTAATAGTCATGGGCCTACTGTAACAGAGTCTCACCCAATTCTGGTTTGCTCCACCTTTTCAGTTTCCTGCAGCCCCTCTTGTTTTAAAGTTACCAGCCGCCACTGAGTAAAATGACATTAAATAAAGTAGAAAACTCAAAGTCACAGTAAATATGATTAAGATCATGGACTCTGGGTTTTTGGTGACAGAATTTTTTTTTTTTTTTACCAGAACTCCTAAGCTTAACTTTTCTGATGTATTACACATTGTCAGTGTGCAAAAGCCACTACTGAGGTCTATGTCAATACTAGCAGCCAAAGACCCTCTAGGTTTTGACATTTTCCTCTCTTACTCTTTATGTAATTGCTACAGTACAATTACTTCAGCCCTACCTGTATTAACAGTAGGATTATGGTCAGTATGTAAGGAAAGTAAAATGGGAGTATGGACCTACACAACCTAGGGCTTTTCTTTGCTTCGCTGCAGAAGCAATTCAAGCTGGGCCATATGTGGGATTGCATGACTCATTTACCTGTAAGACCCTCTCAACGTGTGAATTTATCTCAAACCTTTCATCTATGAATATGGTCTACCACAAGGACCCTCTTCAGTGACCACATTTAGAACAAGAATTTTCCATGCCAGCTAAGCATTAATATGTAAGGTATCAAAGAGTGAGAAAGATATAAATGTACTCTATCATAAATGGCAAGAAAATAAGTTGCCTTCAACCACAGCCACCCACCCCATTTACTGACAGCAACCCTCAGCTAGTTCTCATTCCAAAAATATGAGGCAAAATCAGGGGCAGTCTGTGAAATTGGGGACAGTTTCAATAAAACAGTAGCCACAAATACATGTTATATTCCAACTTATTTCATACAAATGTACACTAGCCCTCTAAATGTGTGAGGGACAATAAGACAATTTACCTTCATCCACAGTTAACGTCCTGTTATTTAATCACTGCAACACTGTTATAATCTACACACACACACACACACACACACACACACACACACACACACACACACACACACATGAATAACTCCCCATTATTTAGTCACTGCAATACTGTTATAATCTACACATACACACACACACACACACACACACACACACACACACACACACACACACACACACACACACACACACACACACACGAATAACTCCCCATTATTTAGTCACTGCAATACTGTTATAATCTACACATACACACACACACACACACACACACACACACACACTCACACACACATAACTCCCCATTATTTAGTCACTGCAATACTATTATAATCTGCACATGTGTAATGCACACATATTCACACACATGACAATACAGATCGATCACTTCCATTCACAGACTGTCACCCCACCCACTTGACTGTCACCCCACCCACCAGACATCACTTAAGTATGTACACCTAAAATGCTTGATTCTCAGTATACACCCCTTGCCAAAAAATAAAAGTGACTCCAATTATACCAGTAGTCCCGACAAACCACGGTTAAACAGAAATATTAATATTCACTACCCCCACACACACATCAGCATGTAGTACAACCACAACATGCACTCACGCACACGTGTGCATGCACACACACACACACACACACACACACACACACACACACACACACGCCCATGCATGTAAACACACCCTACCACCTAAAAAAAAAATAACATCAAAAAGATCAATTTACAAAATAAATACAGTAATGATGAGCTAACTTGAAAAACACACATTTACATCCCCACGTTACCTATCAATATACAGACAGACCTTCATACACACAAAAAATATACCATCCGCAAATCAACACGTTAATCCTCATCCCTATTTACCTTTCTTGGAGACTTGCCAACAGCTCTGTTTGTTTTTTATCAACCAAAGCAAACCAAAAAATAAATAAGTAAATAAATCCATAATTCTTTTGTGCAGCTCTCTTGCTTCCCTCTTGCTATCAAAGCTCCCCACAATGATATCCAAGCCCAAGTCATCCCAATCCTTTAGAGCTTTCCTGTACAGATCTTCAAGAAAGTTGTTCTTATAAGGGCAGTTTAGAAAAAGGGAACAAGCTTTTCAGCTGACAGCTATTCAAAGACTCTGCTGCTGCTGGGAAGCTGCTTTGAACAGCTCCAGCCAATAAGGTCCCTTCTTTGTTTGAAGTGGACTTGACAGATTGCAACTTGCAGTGACGTTGTCAAAACCAGTAAGACAGATATGTAAAATGCTGGCTCATCTCAGCACTACCAGACCTTTTTGAAAGCAGGTAGAGAGGTCCACAGTGAGAAGAACCATCTGGCAACTGAATTTCCATGCTTTTAACTTCAATGCTTTCAACATCCAGGAAAATGTTTATTTCCTATAATTCTGGTCATGTTTCTGGATAGCTGGAAAACCAAGGTCCCTGTTTAGGATGTTAGGTCCATTAGGAGAGAAATGTCTTCTGAGGTTACTAATCATGATATGGAGAGAGTGACACAGAGACAGCCATACACCTGGCCGCTGGAGAATAAGTATCCCAGTGACAGTGTACAAGATTAAAGGGGATATACACAACTGTGGACAATACAGAGTATCAGACTATTGACACACATGCATAAAAGTGCTGGACAGGTTGACCAATAAATGAATACATGGCTCCCTAATGAAATGTCAGCACTTGTAATGCCAACTGCTGACAGACCATAAAAAAAGACTGAAATGGCAGAAAAAGAGCAGATCTCAAACATTGATCTTCTCCTTTAAACTGTTTTTTGCAGAAGGGAAGCCCCCATGCACATACTGAATTTATATATAGCAACACTGAGATCAGAGTTGTGGGAGTCTGGTATAATGGTTAAGGCATTTACCTTAGACACAAAGTGCAGGGTTTGATTCTCACAGGGGGTAATTGGCTATGCTTAAAATGAATCAAAATTAACACTCGCCAATAACCAAGAAACACACTAAAAGGTAAACCACACCAATGCAGGCTTAAAATGACCACAAAGATTGTTAGCCTAGTACTAACCTATGAATCTAATCACCATACCTTGCAGAAAAGGGAATATTCCAAGAAATGGCCATCTTGGACATGGTATATACAAGTCCATTTTTTCGGCCATTCAGTCTATGTATTTTGGGACACGCTCACGTGAGTCTCGACATTTCAAATAGTTACCCAATACACAGAGTAGATGAAGGCAAGATGGGAGATGAGTAGTTCTGATTCAGATCAGCATGTACTACAACCAACATGATGTGGGTAGTGAGACAGTTTGTGAATAAGAAGCTGTAGAGGAGGAAAAAGTCCAGTCAGACTTTCCTAGATGTGGAGAGAAAGTATATGATGAGGTCCAAAGAAAGCTAGTTTGGACACTCCTGCAATGGTTTGAAGTCACAGAAACATTGGTAGATTTTGAGCAGGCTATGTACAAGGTTCCAATGTCCAAGTAGGAACAATGGTCAGACTCAAACAGAACAGAGTATAGTGGTTTGGTCACATGTGTAGGAAATTATTTAGAAGATTTGGGAGAAGCAGTATAAAGGCAATGGTAGATGATGATGCCTAGCCAATATAGAGATAGATTGCATGAGACAAGACCTGCGACAGCCAGACATGACTGACAAAGAGGTAGGAGAATGATACTGAACTGAGAGAAGGATGCAACATCCTGAATTCAAGTAAATATGAGAAAAGGGGGATAATGATGATGATTATGCCTTCTACTATCTTAATACTTACAAGTGCATACTTTGCCTGCAGAGGCAGAGGAGTGATTAATGAATATGGTCAGATATGGCAGATGGTAGTGGCTCCTATCCTGACAGTGGGGTGTATAAGATCAATCCACCATGTGACTGTGATCATGTTTGTAACATATGTGTGTAATATCTTTCCCACTGAACCATCTTTCTGCAGATCCATGTGTAGAAGAAGAGGAGGTGAAGCATGGTCATCTTGGGCTGAACTGGCTGATGTCCTTAGTGCCGAGTCACCAGTGGTCACCAGTTCTGACTGGTCTTCTTGTTGGTGGTGACCTTGAGGAGTCCCTGCTGTCCACTGTACACACTTCTCAGAAAGAAGTATTGTCTTCTGAAAGTAAACCACACGGTTCTCAGCTGGCCTCCCAGCATCAGTTGCAGAAATCATCTGATGACAACTGGATGCCCTTCTCAGTGATGGGGAGCACTTTCTGGCATGATATGTTCTGTTGCATGACCAGCAGGCTCCATCCATCCATTGTAACACCGGGGATTAACTTGCCTGTTATATAGGCCACCCAAGTGTGTTCCCCCTGGGATGACCTTATATCCATCCATGGTATGGCCATCCTGGCGTTTTTTCATCCCTTAAGCATTATTCCCTATTCCTTGCTCATTATCCTGTCCTCACCAGTACCACTTCTTCAGCCTCTGCATGTTTCTGTCCATCCACTCTTCTTTCCACCTGTTGTGTCTTATCACAACATTAGTCTGAATCTGTTTTCTAGGTCTGTCTGTTCACCCTTGCTACTTGTCCTTCTCCCTCTATCCCATCTACATCCATCCCTCACTACACTCCCTATATACCCTTCTTTTGTAAATCTTACAGAAGGAGCTCTTCACCTAGAAAAATACTATCCTACCCCTCCTTTGCATACCTTATGTTTACCCTTGTCTGTTTCCCTTTGCTTGCTATTCTCCCATTTCCAATGTTCATGTTTGTCTCATTTCTTCCACAATTATATGATTAACAATAGTCTATCTGATGACTGCTACACTGCATTTCTTGTGCTGGATGAGTTCATACTGCAACTATGTGGTACTGTATTGCAAATGTTAGTGCACCTTGACTCAACCTCACTAGCCTTCCTCTGTTGCTCTGTTGATCACATTGGTCACAATCCCTGCAATTATACTGCTACAACCACAGAATAGTACAGGGCTGTTTCTCTCCTTAGCACTACACTTCTCTTTATTTATGTAGACCTTTGGTCAAATTAATATCGCTATTCCAAGACTAATACCCATGGGATTAACTTCACTACTCTTTGTGCAGTTACCTCCTCAGAGGTTAGCACTCTGAGTCTATGCAGTGCTTGTCTACAGATCTCAACATGTCTGAAATAAGCTGAATACATTAGGAATCTAAGAACAATAATAGACAAGGGATTGCAGGGGCCATAAGATGCCTAGTTCTAAACATCTTTAAGCAGACACACTTAGAAGTTCTTGCCACCCTTCACAAGAACTTAATAGCACTCACACCCAAAATCAAGCAGGGCTGTACATGATAATCCTGCTGCAAATTTATGTCTGGCCATCCAGTTCATCAAGGCTAACTCTAAGGACAGATAAAGTGGTCCATTACTTGACCTTTAGTGATAACTTATTCCATAGGCTGAGAATACACTGAGTTAGGAACCTGTCCATCCAGTGAGTCCTGACTATTTGTTGGTGTAAACTTAGGTCCCCATTACTGGCATTAGTAAAGCCACCAATTCTGTGAACAAATAATAGATCAAATAGGACTGGGTCTGTCATGGCTTGAAAGGTGAGACACAGATCACCTGAGGAGAGCTGGTAGGGTACTGTGTATAAGGAGAGCTGTGCTAACCTATCAGAGTAATTGAAGGATTTAAGACCTTTAATATTTTTCTTTCTTTTTTTTTTTGGTTCAAAGATGTTGAGGCATTTCCAGTTGTGTAATATGCTTAGATTTGTATATATCAAAGGGGACACTGTATTTGATACTGGGTCTAATAAGGAAACAGTAAAATGATAAGAAGAATACTTTGGGTTTTGAAGATATTCCCTTGGAAATTAGCTGAGCCAGATAGCAGGATTTCCTGACTATGGTGGCGACATGATGATCACATGACAGAGAGAGAGAGCTGTCCACATAAGTACTCTGGTCTCTTATGACTGAATCTGTTTAATGAGATGGGAACGTTTTTTTTTTTTTTTTTTTTTGCTGAATGACACTATGCTGCACTTTTTTTTTTTTTTGCATTTAGCTTGAGACTGATGTCAGCACACCAGACATGTGCATATTCCAGCCCTTGTTGGAACAGTTTAGTGTCAGCAGATGAGCAGATAGTGCTGCTCGACTTGCAGTCATCAGTAAACTTGTTCAGTCACACTTTGGGGATATTGACTTGGACACTGCATAGACCTGACCATAGTGATACTTCACTAGTTATAGTTGCACTTTCAGAGAGGATACCATCAACTTTCACTACATTTTTCTGTTGGCTTGCTAGTTTGCATTCCAGCAGAAAATGTAGGGGTTTACATTGTTTGTTCAACTTTTCAATAAAACTAGCATGGAAGGTAGTGTCAGAAGCCTTGGTCAGATCAAGATAAGCAGTATGCATAGAGTAACCATTGTCCACAGCCTCTGCAACCTTTTAAAAGAGGTTTATTCAGTTCAGGAGTCAGGACCTGCTCTTCACAAAACTAGAGTGGAATCTAGATTAGTTATTTCTCTGTATAAACGAGTTCTGCTATGATTTCTTCCATGGTTTTTCAGATACAGTCAGGGAGGCTGACAGGCCTATAATTACTTGGCTCTGAAGTGGGACAACCTTTGTATAGAAGAGGCACAGTGGCCTTTCTTCAGGCATCAGTGACAAACCCTATACATAGGTTGAGTTTGAATAGTTTAAGTAGAAGCTCGGCCTGGAATATTTTCTGGTCCCACAAAAACATTATTTTTAGCCTTTGACAGGGGATTTTAAGACTTGTCCCAAGGTGATTACAACTGACACAATTTATCTGACCTGATGTTTGATCACAGTCAAACATCACATGTGTACCCATTCAGACAATTGTTATAGACTATGTGTAACAAACTGAAATCCATTATCCTAGGCAGAATTTATTTTCCTTTATCACATTATGTGCGTACCCAGTCAGAGACTAGTTATTCATTTTTTTTTTAAACAAGTTTATTGTTTTTAACATACAAAATAAATATCATAACAATCTTATACAAGCAATTAAAATGTAAATAGGTATAACATTTAATAAAACAACCAAAATATTTACAGAGATATCCACTACAAATCAAATCAATTGATTAAACTGTAATGTCTTACTAATGAAACTAAGATTTTTTAACAGGTTTTGTAAAGTATCCCATATAGTATAGTAAGACGTTTTTCTAGTAGTTCTTGACTTTATTGTCATTAATTCCATATGACACACTTCTGTCGTAACATTTTTAAATTCATTAAATGAAGGAGGAGTATCTGAAATCCAGTTTCTGGTTATTTTTCTAGCCACTGCTAGAATAGACCATAACAAGGGAAGTTTAACTTTTTTAACACTTTTAGGAACAGGAGTGTTAAATAATATAAGTGATTTAGAGACAATGAAATTATCTGTGAAAAGAGCCTGCAAAAAATCATTGATTAACATCCAATATTCCTTCAATTTTATACAGTCATAAAACATATGTGCCCAATCAACATTTATTTCTACATTACATCTCTTACATAAGTTGTCTTTATTATTTATTTTATTCATCATTAAAGGTGTATAAAAAGATCTATGTAAAAATTTCCAAGTAAAAAGTCTCCAATTAATGGAAGAAGTAGTTTTATAAGCAGATTCCAATATATATTGTTTATCTTGTTGTTTTGGTGATTCACCATTAATAGAAATAAAATAATTCCAATAAGTATCTGAACTATAATGAGTTTCTTCTCTAATAATTTTATGTATGTGTGAGAGCTTACCTTTATCAGAAACCCTATGTTGTAAATTTAATATCAAGTAATCAGAATTGGGACAGATTCTTTAACTGTTAAAGACATTAAATCAAGTTTATTAATAAGATGTTGTCTAAAAGTCTGAATTTCTAACCAACATGTTTCTCTCAAATCAAATTCTTGCTTTAAGAAGTCTAAATTTTTTACTTTGTTGTCAGACAGCAACTGATACCAATACTTTAAATCATTCTCTGTGACTAAAAGAATTCTTTCAGAGGTGGTTGATAAGAGAATACCTTGTGTATACATTATAGGGAATAGGATAAAATTCCATTCCTTATACTTAGTATGCATAAATATAAAATCACGATATCTGATAATAATATTTAATGGGTAACTAGCTAGATATTTTGGTGTAATAGATGAAGTACAAAATTCCTTCAATAACCATAACATGAGGTTATTTACAAAAGTATTTTTATGTATTAAGGAGATTTTCATGAAGTGAATGCTAATTAGTTCCCAATAATCCTTCCATTTTGCAACATATGACTGATCTATTAACAAAGTAATAACTTTTATAATAGAAGAGATAGTATATAAATTAAAGTCTGGGAATGAAATGCCCCCTTGAGACCAGCTAATAGTATGTTTCTTTAATGCAATCCTAGGTCTATTAGGTGCCCATAAGAAATTTAACATTAGTGAATTCAATTTCTTAATAATTATTTTTGTAGGTGGGAGTATTATTGATTGTATTAAATATAATATCTTAGGAATATTATCATTTTAATAATTGTGAGTCTCTCTTCCATGGTAAAAACATATTGTTCCAACTATTGAAAAGATTTTGTATATTATGAAGACAGTTACTATAATTATTATGTATAATAGATTTAATATCTTTAGTTAATATTATACCTAAGTAAGTTATCTGACCTGAGTTGGGTATATATTTGTGAAAATTATTAGTGAGGACATTTTTTCGTGTGTATATAGGTAATATTTTAGTTTTTCTTCATTAAATATCAAACCAGAGATATTTTTAAAATCTGTCATTTTATCAAATAATGACTGCATAGAAGAGTTAGTTCCTGCTGATGTAATTAGAACATCATCTGCAAAAAGTTGAATTTTAGATATTGTATTTTCATCTATATCAAATCCTACTATATCAGTGCTGTTTCTAATCAAATTAGCCCAAGGCTCCATTATTAAAGTAAATAATAGTGGAGAGAGTGGACACCCTTGTTTTGTACCTTTTAATATGGGTATTTTTGTGAGACATATGTTCCTATCTTAATGTAAGCCAATGCTCCTTTATATAGATGTTCAATTAGATTCACAAATGCATCAGAGAAATTTGTACACTTCAATAAGATAAATAAGTAGTCCCAACTTACTGAGTCAAATGCTGAACTTATATCAAGACTAATAAGTGTTAAGTCTTTCTTTTTCCTGTTTGCATAATCAATTAACGTTAAAGTTCTTCTTATATTGTCAAAAGTATTTCTATTTATAATAAAGCCTGTCTGATCTATATCTATTATACCTGGAATGACTGTCTTTAATCTGTCAGCAAAAATACTCATAAACATTTTATAGTCAACATTAAGTAATGAAATAGGTCTATATGAAGTGCATCTGGTTGGGTCTTTATTGGCTTTTAAAATTGGTGAAATAAATGTGTATTGCCAGGATGGGGGAGTTGTTAACTCATTTTGAGCTGAAATAAAAACCCTATGTATTAATGAGTAAGTACTTTTAGGAAGAATTTTATAAATCTCTGGTATAATACCATCATTACCTGGTGCTTTGTTTGATTTAAGTTTGTTTATTTGTGTAATAACCTCTGTATATGAAATATCTTTATCTATTAATTTAGTCTGTTGTTTATTAAGCTTTTTGTTCATGTTTGTAGTTATAAATTTCTTTATTTTATCTTTAGAATCCATGTTAATGTTATTGTGATTAATTTTATGAAAGTGATTTCTAAATTCATCTAATATTTCTGGTAAACTAGAAACATTCTTCTTTTTCCCTGGAGAGAAAATTTCTTTGATATGATTTTGTTTATTCAGCCTTTTGTTTTATTTTTAAGTCTATGTAAGTATTTGGGACTTATTGAGTAAGACAAAACTTATATTTCTCTAATGTTATTTTGACTTTATGAGTTAAAATTTCTTTGTATTTCTCATTTAATTTATTTATTTCCTCAATGACTTTTTGTCCATAATATTTTCTTTATTATTATGTTTATATGAGTCTAATTTGCTTTGAATATCTAGTAATTCTTTGTCCCAGGATTTCCTTTTATTATTATACCATCTGATACTTTGTCCATACAAATATGATTTTAAAGCATCCCAAATGTAAATAATGGAGACATCAGGTGTAGTGTTTAAGTCTAAGAAATGTTGCACCTCTGTAAGTATATAATCTTTATAGTCCTTTAGTTGAGTTAAGTATGCTGGTATTCTTTTGATCTGGACATTATAAGTACTCTTTACCATGAATTCAAAGACAATTGAATTATGATCTGATATAGGACATGAAATGATTTTGGAATTAATTAAGTCTGTTACCATTTGGTTAGAAATAAAGACTCTATCTATTCTTGAATAAGTTTTTTATCTGTTAGAAAAAAAGTGTATGGTAATGATTTAGAATCTATCTGATTATTAATATCATTCAAATGATATAAATTAATAAAATCCTTTAAATGTTTTGCATTAGATGTAATTTTCCTCTTTCCTGTAGTAGTAGTATCTTTTTCATGTAGGATACAATTAAAGTCACCTGCTAAAATAATATCTCCTATAGAAAATTATATAATCTTATTGAGATGGTGTTTCACTGTATTAGTGCCAATTCCTGATATCCAATATACATTGATTAATGTATATACTTTCCCATTAATCTGTATTGTAACCATACAAAACATTCCTTTATCATATTTATAAGACTTAATAGTTTTAGGTATGGACATATTTTTGTTCCATAAGATAGCCACTCCTCTTTTTTTCTGTGTGTGTTCTGAGCTAACCAAGACTGTATATTTATTAGTGGCTAATTTATCTATATCCTTTTTCAGGAGATGTGTTTCTTGAAGGAATATTAAGTTGGCTCTGTGCAAATTAATATATCTCATTAAACTTGCCCTTTTACATGGGTTATTCAATCCATTAATGTTTAAAGAAATTCTTTTTAGAGATACCATTTAACTTCTATGAACATATAAAACATATAATCAGAATAATAATTAACAAAATAAGTATTATTATGTCTCCTCCTTTAGGTGTTCCATTAATTATAGCTTTATTTAATGAAAATCTTATGGAATTTTGTGTAAGTTTTACTTTTATTTGTAGTGACAATGAGTTTATAAAATGTGATGTGGATGTCAAAACTATATACATACAACAATAATCAGGTGAAAATAATGTTTGGATTAAACAGTGCACCCAGCCTGGAGTTGAAAACTCCAACTTCGAGTAGCAAATACCACTCAAGTTATCCCCCCTATCCTAAGCAGCAGTACTTCAGCTGCCACCAAATTAATTCAATACTAACTATTATTAACTAAAGTTAACCTCATTTAACTTGATTATCTATTATAAAAAAGCTAAACATTTTTTATAACAGCTTTATATAAACATATAAAACATTTAGAAACAACTAATATTGCTATGTACATCTATTCTGTATAATACACTCATAATCAAAATCGCATTCTAACAATCTTGATAAAGGGAGCAAAGAAGAGAGAGAGAGAGAGAGAGAGAGAGAAAAGGGGGAATATCTATATGGTAGTTTAATAAAAGTTTGTAAGAATAAGTTCTTATTATTTGTTTATGTTCATTTGAATTCAATAACATATATTATCCTAGGCTATTATGGTTCAGACATTACTTATAATAGGGTATTCCCACTTTCTGCCATAGTAATACAGTTAAAAGCTCTTAAAACTTTAAGTTACTTGCACCAAAAGCTTCCTTCTCATATTTATTATTGCCAATTAAATAAATATTTATTCTCATGCATAAGTTAAAGAACATACTGCACAGCAGTGTTGATTCCTAGTTATACATAAATCATTGCGATGAAAGCCATCTCTGTTTTATATATCTGAACTGCAGCTTTAAAATATGTCACATGACAATTTCTTCTAAAATATAATCATAATGATACATGTACTTGTCTGTTAGTCAAGGCAAATGATTTATAACATTACATATATTTAAATCATAAGCATTTATATACATTAAAGTGCTGCAGTCATATAAGCTTTCAAAAACAAGTGTACATGTGTTTTACCTTCTATGCCTTCTAAAATATCTCATTAGTTTACTATGTCATATTAAGTCATTTAAAATCATTTTAACTTTTATATTTTATAAATTACATCTTAAATAAGTAAGTTATTATAAAGAAAAACTCACATTTAGGTGTCATAAAGTTCGTTTTCCATCACAAAGTCACATTTACAGCAGTTTTACTTCCTGAAACAGTTTACTTCTTGGATCTGCGATGTGTCAGTGTGAAATCAGGGGTCAAAGTTCAAAATGGCTGCTTTCAGCTTCTCTGCGTGTATTCTGAGTGTTGAAGCTTTTAAAACGACTCGAGGACACTATTCACGAGGAAACCCACATCCCAGATTGTCTCCCATAACATTCTGGCGGGAATTTTAGTAAAAGCAAGTGACTGACATTCATTTTATAATACAAATGAATCTAAACAGTGCAAAACCTTCTCGAAACATTTTACAAATCATTACAGTCTCTATGACAGTGAAACCAAGCCTACAGTTGTTTAACATAAACACAACTTATTTTTATATGCCCCATTTCATTTTCTCATACAGATCTTATTACATACACATATCAGTATTATCAGAAGCATATAATTTTATAGATAAGAGAGAGAGAGAGAGAGAGAGAGAGAGAGAGAAAAGACCTACAAAGAGTATCTATAAAGATGTATTACTTGCTGTTTGTTTTTACAAAGATATATTACTTGCTGTTTGTTTTAATAAAGTGGAACATGAGACATATTACTTTCAACTACTTTAGTTCTAGTTAACTGCAATTATATCATGACATATTATTTGAAATCATGTATTAAGTAATTAAGTCATGGTATAATATTTAGCAACAGTATTTAAACAGCATAAATAATTTAAAAAAACTAATAAATTATTTTTCCCTTATTTCATATTTTCCATCAAACCTCTCTCCCTGCCCTCCCCCACCCCTCACTGAATGTATAGTTTAAAGAGAATGCCATTATTTAAAACAAGAAGAGAAAGGAAGTGTATCAAATTACTAACCTTAGGTCTCTTTATCACAAAGAGAAACAAGTTGATTCATAACAGGTTATTTGTTCCTCAGAAAGATTGATTATTTATAAAACAAAATCAGTTTTTGCACAAAAAAGTAACTTTGAATAAATCCTTAAGATATTTGTGGCTTTCTTGAAAATGTAGTAACTGCAATTAAAGAGTTCAAAGAAATATAGAACATGTCATTTGTTTTTTAGTCTTTTTTGCTTCTCTGAAGTCTTCCAAGAAGTTCCTGTTGCCATCCTCTTTAACGAAGGGCTAGCCCATTCCATATCTTCTATTTTATCTAATATTTTATTTCTTAATATACAGCAAAGCAGAGTCCAAGTCTTCAAAAATTCTAGGGCCATCTGGTAAAAAGATTTTTAGTTTGGAAGGAAATAGAAGATGAGTTTTGAACTGTGCTTTCTTAAGCTCTCTTATTAATGGCAAAAACTTTTCTTTTTGTTATTACCAAGGAAGAATAGTCATTGTCAAAACGCACAGTTGCCTCATTAATTTTTATAGGAGCTTTAGCCCATGTAGCCTTTAATACCATCTCCTTGTCATAAGATGATAAAAATCTTACAATAACTGATCTAGGATACTTTTTATTTGTATTAGAATTAGATAAAGACTTATGGGCTCTTTCAATACCAAAAGAAAATGCTTCTGACAGATCTAAAGTTTTGGGAAGCCAAGTATTTAAAAAGGAAGTAATGTTGTTACCTTCTATATTTTCTGGCAGTCCAAAAATCCTTATATTATTGCGTCTGGATCTGTTTTCAAGGTCATCTATTTTGGATTGAAGATGTGTGTTCTGTTTCAATAAAAATTCAATGTTAATTTCTTCTTCCTGAATTCTGTTGTCCATATCATTAAGAGTCTCTTCTATACCTGTAATCTGGGCTTTCTGATGTTGTAAGTCTTGATGTAACAAATCCATTTGTTTTGCGGTTTTTTTCTATAAAGTTATCAATTTTAACATCCAGTCTGTCCATTTTAGTTGTTAGTTGCTGAATAGTTAATAGTAAAGACTGAAGCTCTTTCTTGATGCTGGAATCCTGACTGTTAGCCTCACTGGAACTCATTCTGAACAGAGGTGATGAAAGAGAAATTTCCAAGAAGATTTCTGACAGGAAAATTATTTAAATTTTCTTTCTTTTTTAGATATTATTCAAGATACTAGTATTCCAAACATTTTTAGAAAGAAAATTATTACATTAGTTGAATTTTAAAGTAATTATTTCCTGTCAGTGTAGTTATGTTGGTGGAGCTGAAGAAATCTGCTGCTATCCTGTGTTCATCCTTGGCCACGCCCCCCACTAGTTATTCATTTTGAATGCCAGGGAAGTATGGAAGCCAACTACTACTGGGAAAAAAAAATTATTTAAAGCTTTGTGTAACAATGTATTTGTTTTCACAATCAAAGGGCATGTACACTAGAACTCTAAGGAATGCTTTACTGTATAGGGGTAGTCTGAGTAAAGGGGGCAATAACACTGAGTCACGAAAGAAAGAAAGGATGGCACATTCCATGTTTTCACTTACATAACATCACATGACCATCATTGATCATTCTTACTACTTCTGTTATTAAAATGACTAGTTTCACAGCATGCTTTTTTTCCTACTAGAATGTTAGCCAGCAAATGTCCATTAGACTTCATTGACAACAGCCAAGTTTGTTTTCCTTTTTTATGGGGCAAATAAAGAATACATACTAATTATTAGCCTATGTTGTATCCAAATATAGTATAAATTACACAAATCAGTATAAAGTTAATAGATTCTAACTTATGAGTGCGTAACTTGGTAGTTCATATGCACTTGTTCACATAAGCATTAACTGACTACAAATAAAGCTGCTTTTTATCCCACCCACACAGTTTTCTTTCACAATGCAGACCACAATAATAAAAATGCTTCTTTTCCACAACATACTGCTACTAGCACTGTCTCACACATATCCTTTTGTCACACTACTCCTGCATACTCCAATTCACCCATAAACCCATAAAACCAAAAACATTGCAATTCCATCTACATACTAACTATATATCTGGAACTATACCAAGCCACTATGCACTACTTTGTACAAAAATAATCAAATCAAACCCATCTCCATGAATAACTAAAGAAACCAAACAACACAGGGCCCAAAGAGAGGAAGCATGGACAAACTGGCTTAAAAACAAAACACAGAGTGCCTATCAAAATTTCAAACACCTTAGAAACCTTACTAAACAAAAGCTCTTCCATTAATAAACATCTTTACCCTGTCCAGTCAAACACACCCTCACACGCAACAAACAACAAACAACTACAAAGACAGCACTGTTTCCAGTTCAATTCATATTTTATACCAACTGTTTTCTCTTTACTCAAGGATGACCTCCCTCTATCCACAATCCTATAAAAACCTGAAACTTGGCTAGGTCAGTTTAGTTTTCAGCCTGTTCCAACAGCAACTTAAAAAAAAATATGTGCAGACTAAAATCAATAACCTTAGCAGCAGACAATTTACCTGGTGAGCATATGAAAATAGCAGCAGACACTTACTGTGTCTCTATTCTCTCTCAGAAAGATATGTTCCAACCCTCTGGAAAATGTATTTTATTATACCCATACATAAAGGAGACACATCCACAAACTTCACCAGCTACAGACCTATAGTTATCACACTTCTCCTGTATACCACAATGCTCACAGAAACCCAGAAAACCTGTTTCAAAAATCCTGGAAAAAATGTTTCCATTCATAACTCTTAAATACCTCATCAATTACAACCACCTCTTTGTTTTTTGTTTTCAATCATAGTAACACAACCACTCTTCTCAGCTTCCCAAACACAATAAACCACATGAGAAATTCTGGCCACTTATCATATATTTATCTTGAACTATCAAAAGTATATGATACAGTTTCTTACCAAAATGTACTCCCTTAAACTCGCCAGCTTAGTCCTGTCATTATTCAATAGTTACCTCACAAACAGAGAGCAGACAGTAAAATGGCAGCAGAACTTTTCACCCTTCCTACCGGCTTCCATTGAAGTCCAATGGGGTTCATTACCTGGTCCCCTTTTATTTAGTACCTTTATAAATAATCACATAGCCTCCCAGCACAAAATAATAATACAATATGTAGATGATGCCACCCTTATCAGTTCTGCATCAACCCTCTCAAAGTTTAATGACCTCATCAAGGACTCTTTATCATCCATTAAAACATGGCTAAGAAAATCTCACCGCCTTCTAATATCCTAAAAAGACTGACCTAATACTCTTTACACAAAATATTTCCGAGACCCAAAACATTCTTTCAAAATACTCTCCAAAAATAAAACCAGAATAGAAATATTACAACATTCAAAGCCACTAGGTGTCACAATAGATGAACACCTAATATTTGATCCCCACATTCTTCAAGCTGTTAAAAAAAATGAGAAATCCTATCTCACTGACAGCAGTGAGCATCTCTCCTTTATGTCTCCCCATCCTGATTAACTTTTATGGCACCCAAAAAATGGAAGTAGACAGCAGTTACAACAAAATTGCTAGATTTGCCAACAATCTAACTACAAAAAGACACCACAACATACCCTTAAACAAGTATACTAGTCAGAGCTCCCACAATATCTTACTTGCTCATAAATACTTATTGCCCATAAACTAATATATAAACCAGAAAACTACCCAGCACTAAAAACACCATAAATTATTATTCCCTAGCAAAGGAACTATGCTATCTAAATAAGTTACTTTTACTCACCACCAAATCTAATAATATTGATTGTGACTCACTCTACTCCTGCTATGTCTCCGAACTTTGGAATTCCCTACTACTACATGTAAAGCACAAATTAAAAACTCATTTTTTTAAATAAATCAGCTAAAATAATACTTAAATGACCCCTGACTGTGTAAACTCCAAAAAACTACTGTTTAATTTACTACTTCCTATTTCTTTTTTTTCTCAAATATTTTTTTTATTTTCAATTAAAATAACATTTACATAATATTTTTAAATATCATTTTAAACAACTATATACAATATTTACAATAGCCTGACTTTCAGTTATATACATTGTATGTTATTAAATATAGAATTAACAGATCAGTTATCAGAGATACAATACTGATTATTGCAGAGTTTCCAACAAAGATGCAGTTGTCTTCAGTTGTTGTGTCTTTCGGCTTTTTCCCAGTTAGGGGTCGCCACAGCAGAACTCCGGTCCGCTAATGACTGGTAGTTGATTTTTACGTGCCGAGTTACCAGCCCTGACGCACAACTTTCAATGAAGGTACGCCTATTCGCGCATGTCTTCACGCAGAAGACGCTCTATCTGAGAATCGAACCGGACAGCATCTTACTGTGAGGCGACAACGCTACCATGCAGTTGTCTTCAGTAAAGAGTAGAATTCTTCCAAGGTCAGGGGGCATTTGAATTCCACCTTCTGGTTACGCATTTCCTAGCTATAGCAAGTATTGTCCATAACAAATACATATTTGTCTTATTCAGGTAGGGACCTTCATTTACATTTAGTATTATCAATACTTTAGCTAAGGTAAAGGATTCATTAAATAAAGCTTGTAAAAAAGGATTTATTCCATTCCAATATGATTTAATTTTATTACATTCATAAAAAATATGAATCCAATCTGCTTTATTTGACTTTTCACACTTCCAGCAAAAAAAATTTGTAGTAGTACTGATCTTTTTAATTCTATCTGGTGTTAAAAATGCTCTATGTAAGTATTTCCAGTTAAATAATTTCCAGTACTGTGTGTTAGAAGTGTAATTAACTGATAGTAAGATGTTAGTTTTAATTTCTTTTGTTAACCTTTTATTAAGAACTGCCAGTATGATGGTTTGGGAATTGTTTTATATGTTATTAACTCTTTATATAGATTTGAAATGGAATTTTTCTTTTCACAACTATTATAAATAAATTCATACAGAAAACTTATTAGATTTGGAATATCTTTAAATGAGGGATTATTAATTAATCTGCATAAATCTTGAGTGTACATTAGAATGCTTTTTTAAGGTTAACCAGTCTTGTTTTAGAATATTATAAGCAGTTTTTATCATATGTATATCCAAAACATTTAATTTATTTACACATTGAAACGAGCATAAGAATCCATTTTGTTTCCAGGAGGTTATTGTTTCCCTATATATTTTGTGAGGAAAGTTCTTAGTGATGGTAAATGGGGTTAAAAGGTCAAACCAAAGCTTTAGATCTATGTTTGCATTGATAAGTTTCCTAAAGGAATTGATGTAATGATTAATCGGTGTTGTTTTAGAAGGTTTTGTTATATTATATTGTATACTTATGCATAGTATGTACCAGGGTTTGTTTGATTTGTCTACTATTAAATTGTTTTTAACAGATTAAATTAATTTGTTAATATAGCCATTGTTAATTCTTTCCAGTTGGCAAAATAATTTGGGTTTATCCAGCCTATTGTTGTTTTAAGCACATATGCTTTTATATATGTTTCTATTTCTGGGAAGTTCAATCCTCCTTGTTTCCAGGGTCTAATGTGATGAGTTAGAGCTACTCTATTCTTTTTGGGATACCATAAACATTGTATTAAACATGAGTTTATTTCTTTAAGAATGCATCTTTCAGGAATTAACTGTACTGCTAATGCTACATATAGTATTTTTGGCAATAAGACTATTTTTATGAACTGAATCTGTCTTCAAAAGTTAATATAATTTTGTTCCACTTTTCTATATATCTTTTTATTGTTTCAATAATGTTTTTATAATTTATTAATATTGTTTCATTTATATTTTTGCATAACACTATTCCTAAATAATTTAGTGTAAGTTCTTGTTTTCCTATGATGGATTTATCTGTAACTTGTAGTTCTTTTTTTCTTATTTAAAAATAGAATTTTTGATTTTGATCTATTAAAGTGTAGACCTAAAATCTTAGTTCTCCATTACTTCTTCTAGCTCTCCTAATGACTCTCTGGAGTTTGATATGGTTAATAAAATATCATCAGCAAAAAGCATTATTTTAGATATGTACTGGTCATAGAAGGTAGCGTTGTCGCCTCATAGCAAGACGTTGTCCCGTTCTGTTCTCAGCTAGAACGTCTTCTGTGTGGAGGCATACATGAATGGGGTGTGCCTTCATTGAAGGTTGTGCATCAGAGCTGGTAACCTGGTACGTAAAAATCCCTACCAAACATTAGCGGATCGGAGTTCCACTGTGGCAACCCCTCACCGGGAAAAGCCGAAAGACACAAACAAACAAACTGGTCATAGACTTCTATTCCTTTTATTCTTGGATTATTGTGAGTATTTCTATAGCCAAAGCAAATATAATAGGAGAAAGGGGGCACCCTTGTTTAGTACCTTTTGTTATATGGATAGATTCTGAGGTGAAAGGACCTAATTTAATGTAGGTTAAGTCATTAATATATATGTTTTTAGTAATGAGATGAAGGGAGGAGGAAATTCAAATAATGCTAAAGTTTTAAATAGATATTACCAGTTGAGGGAATCAAATGCTTTTTCTATGTCTAATCTGATTACAAGTGTTTCTCTATCTTTTTTCTACAGCTTAATAGACTTGAGGATTTTTCTACGGAAAAAGAATTTAGATATTATGTTTCAGGGGCAACAGGATGGTGGTACTAATAGTGGTATTAGAAGACCTAGTACCTATAATCTCCCTATACACCCCCAGCTAAAAAATGTTGAAAGGGAGGTCGAAGAAGAAATCAGGAATGTTTATAGGGGTGGATGGCATGGTAAATTTAACATGACTAGAGAAGAAAAGGTACTTCTCAAATCCATTCAAGAAAATAGATACCTGAGGGTGATGCAACTCGATAAAGGTGGAGGGGTGGTCTTCATGGACAGTATTTTGTATTCCAGTAAGATGATGGATATGCTTAATGATACCAATAGGTATGTTAGGGTATCCAAGAATGAGATTAACTTAGCATACTGTAAGATTGATTTGGTTTTACAGGACATGCTGAATGACAATTTTATAAACCAGGACACTTTTAAGTATCTCAGTGTGGACAGACCCCATATCCCTGCTATTTTCGGGATACCCAAGGTACATAAAAGTGTGGAGGATCCACCCCTGAGACCCATTGTGGCAGCCAATGGCTCTAAAACCCATCCGTTGGCCAAATGTTTGGATATAAAATTAAAAGACATTTGGGTTAGGGCCAATGGTATACTTAAGGACTCCTGGGAATTTTTGAGAAGCATTAATAATAACATGTATTCAGATTCCTTAATATTTGTAACCCTTGATATTCAGGATTTATTTAATGTGATTCCACATTCTACAGGGTCAGAATGGTTCCAGGATGCCATTCACCAACATGGAAAACTTGACCACAATACTTTTCTGGTTTATACAGAGTTGATGGATTTGGTATTGAAACACAACTTTATATTTTTTGAGGGTGAGTTGTTTAAACAGATCCAGGGAGTGGCCATGGGGGCAAGTTGTGCCCCTACTTATGCCAACATTGTGCTCATGGTTTGGGAAGAGAAGTTCGTGTTCCAGTCTGAATATGCACAATATTGGGTATATTACAAACGTTACCTGGATTATATTTGCATTTTTTGGAAAGGTAGTATGGAAAAGTTAACAGAATTCATAGACTATCTAAACCATACCACTAATTTTTTGAAATTTACTTCCCATATTACACATGACTATATGAACTTTCTGGACGTCACTATTAAAAAAGTCGTCCTAGGGCAGCAGTTTACATCTAATGTATATAGAAGAAACCTTTTCTAACTCGTACCTATATTTCACCAGTTCCCATCCGTTTAAACAGAAGAGAAGTATTATCAAGGGACAATTTGTCCGTAGTTGTAGGATGACCTCTTTGGACTCGGACTTCAAAGACGAAAGTCAGAGAGTCAAAGAAATGTTTATATCTAGGAAGTATCCTAACTATTTAATTGATGAGGTTTTGGAGGAAGTAAAGAATGGGAGAAAGGATAGGTTTGCCCTATTTTGGGAACAGGAGATACCAGTGTGATAGTACCAATAAATGTGCAGAGTACCACACAACTACCAGGGTGACGTTACCAGGGATGAAATCAAGAAACCTTGGGGTAACTATGTGATGTTTTATAATCAGAATACCTCTAGGGTTAAAACATTATTACTCAACACTGGAGCAGGTTTAAGTGTTATTCAGAGTTGGATGTTTTGTTTACCAACACCCTAGGATTTACATATAAAAAGGCAGGAACCTCAAGGATTTGCTGGAGTATAATGGTTCTATTGTTTCATGTAAGAAATTGAGAACCTACAAATGTGGGGCATGTGCCCAATGCCCATATATACTTAGACAGGATTCTGTATACATCCTGTCAAGAGACCATCAGATTCAGAGTAGTAGTTTTCCAACTGTAATAGTGAAGGCTTGATTTATTTGGCCCTATGTAAAACCTGTGGTGCATTTTACATTGGAAAAACCACTCGTAAACTCAAAAGGAGGATTTATGAGCATTTATATGCTATTAGAGTCGAAGATATTAAAATGCCTTGTTTAAGCATACACTGACATGTCCCCAAGCAAAATGGGGCTTCTTTGTTGTAGAGAAGGTGCAATGTGATGTGAGGGGGGCCCGTGGGAAAATAGGATAGAGGTGAGAGAAATATTTTGGCAGTTGTTATTGGAAGCCAATAGATTCCCAGGGCTGAATGAATACATATCCATTGCCCTATTTTAAAAATGAGAGCTGCAAAACTATAAAATAAGTGTATATAATGTTTTGCAAGTTCTTTTTGTTGGTTTTTGATTCAAGTTTATTTATCTGTCCAACACATTGTGATGGTTTTAGTATTTATATATTTATTTTAAAGTTCTTTTAAAAAATGTGCATGTTTTTATCTACTTTCATCTGTATTTGTGGAAAAGGTTGTCATGAATATTTTAGTTACAGGATTTAATTGGTGTCAATTAAACAATTGTTTTAACTACTAATTAGATTGGGAGGGGTATATAAGCAGGCACAGTCTTTATTCTTTCATTTTACATCTGAGGAAGTCTGGTGGACGAAAACGCTTTGTATTGTGTGGCGTTTATGTGATTAAACCTGCTGCTGCTTACATCTACAGGCTCGTGTTTTATTATTACCTTCTGCCTCTTTGGGTGCCTGTTGTGGTTTTATTGGTTCCTGGTTCTGTGGCACCCTTTCCTTGGAGTTTTTGGATTACTTGTTTCTCTATCTTCTTTATTCACATAATCTATAAGAGTAAGTATCCTTTAATATTATCATGTGTGTGCCTGTTATATAAAAATCCAGTTTGATCATTATCAATTGTCTTTGAAAGTGGGATTTTCATTCTGTTAGCTAGTATTGACATGAATATTTTGTAATCATTATTCAGCAATGATATAGGTCTGTATGTGGTGCAAAGGTCTGATGGTTTATTATCTTTTAGAATTGATGTTACGAGAGAATATTTCCATGAGGGTGGTATTTTTGCTTCTGACTGGACTTCTAGCAAAGTTTTATGAAAAAGGGAGAATACTGTTGAATGGAAGAGTTTGTAAATTACCGTAATTATACCATCTATCCCTGGAGCTTTGTTAGATTTACTTTCTCAGCAATTTCTTTGCAGGATATAGGTTTTTGTAGGTCTAGTTTTAAGTTTTTGGAAATTTTTTATATTGATAAGGTTTGTATCTAAGTTTATTTGGTTGGTATCTAAATCTCTTTTTTGAAGTGTTCCATATAATGGAACCGAAATGCTTCAAGGATGTCTCCTATATCTGATACTTTTTTTCCCTTTCTTTTCATGATATATACTACTAATGTTATTTGCTTTAGATTGTACTTTAATTCTTGTAGATAAGTTATGTAGATATCTGGGGGAGGTGGCTAATGAGTTTATTTTTAATTTTTCCAAGGCTAGACAAGTTTTGTGTGTTAGAATTTCATTATGTTTTGTATTTAATTCCTCTATTTCTTTTTTGACTTCTGGACAATTCTGACTTTTTTTAGATTTTGCTGTCAAGAGTCTGGTTTGTAAGTTTAATGATTCAGATTCCCAGTCTCTAGCTTTGTTTTTGTACCAGCTAAGGGTCTTACCAAATAAATACACTTTTAATGAGTCCCAAACCATGACTCTACTGATTTCTGTTGTATTATTAATTTCAAGAAATAATTGTAGTTATGACAACATCCAGGGTCTGAATTCTTTAATTTTCATGATATATGATGGAATTCTAGTTGAGAAGATTAAAGGTTTAAACTCTATTTGGGGCTTCATTATCGTCATGATCTGTCATGATCTGAGTAGGGGCATGGAACTATTGAGAAATTGAGGATTTTTGTTTGTAAATCTTGAACTATGAATAGGTTCATAGGTTCATAGGTTTATACTAGGCTATCTGCCCTAAGGCATTTATAAGCCTAGCCCAAATTTTTGTGGCTTACGCCACC
The DNA here is from genome assembly GCF_019279795.1 of Protopterus annectens. Classification (NCBI taxonomy): domain Eukaryota; kingdom Metazoa; phylum Chordata; order Ceratodontiformes; family Protopteridae; genus Protopterus; species Protopterus annectens. The sequence continues at coordinate 579,085,407 of NC_056746.1, forward strand.
CCTTATATGAAAAAATACTGTGCCCATTAGTTTGTTGTGCCTCTGTCCAGTAGTGACACAGAGATGATTCCCGGGGTAAACCTATGATCTCCTATCCATAGGTCAAGATTTCTCTTGAACAGAGCCAGCGAGGTGCTCTGCCTCACATGGACCGGGATTTTATACCACAGCATAGGGAGTCTCTGAGTGATAAATCTATCCCTCCAGCACATCCTATTTATATCCGTGCTAAGGTTTAAGTCGCTTGCTCTAGTGGTTTTGGTGGATTTGGATTTTTTGAGGTGGAGCATGTCCATTAATTCCGGGTTGGACATGGCCTTGTATGTCAGGCACATGTCACCTCTGAGCAGACGGTATGCGACTGAATAGAGCTGGAGTTTCTTCATTCTGGCAGCATATGACAGATTTTGGAGTCCCTTTATCCTTTTGGTGAGGAACTTTTGGGGTCTCTCCAATTGCTGCAGATGTCGGGTGAGATACATCCCGAATGGGGCATTGTACTCGATCATTGGTCTGATAAGTGAAGAGTACAGGGGAACAATGACCTCACTAGATCTGGAAGTGAATCCCTTCATGATCACACAATCAATAATAATAATAGTAATAATAATGTGAATAATTTGTCTATTCTGGTTTGTGTTCCAAATCTATGGTCTTTATGGGAAAATAATAAGGATTTATCATCTTTTACTTTAAAAGTGTCTATTAAATGAAATGAATCAATCCATTTTTTTAAGGATTTTGAAATAGTTGCTATGCAAAAAGACTTCTTGGTGGTTTCAGAAGCTTCTAAGGTACAATTAAAGTCTCCTCCCAGTATAAGATTTCCTTTATAATTGTTGGAAATAAAATCTAGGTGTTTTTTAACCATTCCTGCTCCAATTCCTGGGAACCAATATAGATTAGCTAAGGTCCATATTCTGTTATTAAATTTAATTATAACAAATGCTAATAGACCTTCTTTGTCTTCATTTGTATAAATAACTTTTGGAGTGATTATGTTTTTCTTCCAGAGAATTGATACTCCTTTTGTTTTTGTTATATAGGAGGATTGAGCTAAGACTGTATTGTCCTTAGGGTTCCAAATAAAACTATCATTAGTCTTAAAATGTGTTTCCTGGAGAAATACTACTTGTGCCTTATTTAGATTTAAATATTTTAGTAAGTTTGATCTTTTATTTGCATTATTTAAGCCATTAGTATTTAATGATAAGAATGTTAAATCCATTTCAAGTTATTGTTGGAAGAAACTTTTTGCTTCTTTTTTTTTATTTTGATTATAGTAGTTATACCATATTCTCTGATAATATTGGATGTTATTTTTATGTGTGTAAACTTGGGAGTGTAATTTACTGTTCTTTCTTCATTAAATATAAGTAGGGTAAAATTCTGGTCCGGCTTTAAACAAGTACTTCTATAAAACATTAATTCTAAAGTATCAAATACAAGTAAATATGAATTTCCCATTAAACATGAAATGAAAGTCATTCCTAATCCAATAGATAAAGATAGATCTATTGTATTATCACTCATACCTTTAACCAACAATATCAACTGAGCTCCATATGTTAAATTATTATCTGGAGAATTTTCTTAAAAGAGATATGAAATTTTATATTACTCTATTATTGTTCTATAGTATTTTATATATCAGGATGGAATGTTAGTAGTGTAAACAATTATTATATTGACTTAGAAAATATCCAATATTTAGTTACCCTTAAGAGATCCAAAACATGTCAGAGATGTCATTTTGGATAAATTAAATGCAACAGAGGAGCATACAGTAAATAAGCCAACAACAAATAGATTATTACTAAAATAATTTGACAAAAAGGACTCTACAAGAGACAATGAGTGATTACCAATAAAATATGAATTTACTGTAGGTGTACTGTCTTCCTTTACTTTCCCACTCTTCAGCTCATCAACTTCAACTTACACTTATGAAAAGACATGGCTTATTAGTGGTATCCTGACTCAAAGTAGAGGTGCCCTACATTCTAGTGTGCAGTGCTTTTCGATATTTATAGATTTGCAAAGCAGAGTCTAAGAATGAACTATGATCACCCTGACAATTCCCATCCTGCATAGGGCACCTCCTGCTTCCAGAATGGGTTATCACATGTCAGACAAAATTAAATTGGGTTTTAAACAGTGTGACAAGTGTGGACGTAATATGCCTAACTCAGATACACATGTCCGTTGTGTCTACTGTTTGGGCGTGGATCATTTGAAAGCTGATTGTGACATTTGTGCTGGTTTTTCTAATTGGACACTAGCAGAACGTAAGAATAAACTTATTTTAAAAGGTTTACTCAAGATACCTTTCTCGGAGGCTCTATCTGGGTCGGAGGTCTCACCCACTCCTAAGACCAAACAATGGAGTCACTCAGTCCCTGCATCTCCATCAGTTAGGGAACTGAATCTGTTCCGTGCTTCACTGGCACCCTCGGTGCAGACCTCTTCAGCACCAGGATCTGTGTCCTCTCCCTCGGTGCTGACCATGGTATTCACTCCTATCTCAGTTCCAAAAACAGCACCACTGACTTCGGTGCTGTCTTTGGCTCCTACATCAGCTCTGATGACTGTTCATTACTCGGTTCCATCCCGGTCCATGGTGCCGACAGCCTCCTCAGCTCCATGGGCTCCGATGACTGTACATTCCTTGGCACCATCCCTGTCCATGGTGCCAACAGCTTCTTTGGCTCCATGGACCTCGATGACTGCACATGTTTTGGCACCATCCCTGGCCACGGTGCCGACAGTGTCTTTGGCTCCATTGGCTCCAAAACCTGATTTCATGCCAAGGACTAGAAATTCTTCTAAATACGATCCTTTCTTGGGGCAGAGGTTTAGTCCCTTTCTAGAAAGACCTGATTCCCCTTCTGCAGCCTCTTTTAGATCCACTAGGAGTATTTCTGAACTAGACCTAGTGTGGGTTGTGGACCAGCTTCTGGTAGCTAGGGGATTGCCCATTCCAGCTCGACCTCCTGTTCCCCCTGTCTCAGAATCTTCTATCCCATCTTCCCCTGCTTAACCCCCCAGCTCCCACTTTGGTACATACTGTCTCAGCTCCGACAGCAGTGCCTTCCCTGTTGGCACACATTACCCTTGCAGCATCGGCTACAATGGAGCCGATGCTTTCTTGGAGTGGTGCTTGGACTGTCCATACCATGCAGGAGCCTCAGCTTCAATGATCACTGTACATTTAGCAGCTATCACTAATTTTCATAATGGTCTGGAAAATTCTTCGATTATGTCACACCACCTATGCAAGACTTTTTTGAAGGGAGTATTACATGTTAAACCTCCAGTCAAGCCTCCGTTAGATCCCTGGGACTTGACTATGGTGCTTCAATCTCTTACAGGCTCTCCCTTCGAGCCTTTTGATTCATGTGACTTAAATTTTTTGTCTTGGAAAAACCATACTTCTAGTAGCACTCACTTCAGCAAGAAGAGTATCTGAGCTACAGGCCTTGAGTGTCAAGAGTCCTGACTTGATCTTCCACATGGACAGGGTGTCCCTTCATACTGACCCTTCCTTTTTGCCCAAGGTAATTTCTGTTTTTTTCATTAATCTGTCTATTGACCTGCTGGTTTTCTTCCCAAGGCATTCTAATAGAGGGGAGTACATTTTGCACACCCTTGATGTGCACCGACAGCTTCATTGTTATTTGCACAGGACTAAATCTTTCAGGAAAATAGGCCAATTGTTTTTGGCCTTTGCAGGACCCAGATTGGGTAAACCTGTTTCTAAAGTGACCTTATCCTCTTGGCTTAGAAACTCCATTACCTTTATTTACCAACAGAATAAGCTACCCTTACATTCCAGAATAAAAGCTCATTCTACCAGATCTATGGCTACCTCTGTAGCTTTTCATTCCAGAGCCTCTATGGATGATATATGTGCAGCAGCCACATGGGCAAGACCTCATTCCTTCATATCTCATTACAAATTGGATTTGGCCCCAGGAGATGAGCATTTTTTGGTTCTATGGTGCTCAGGAATATCCTTCCTTAGGGCCACCCAGGACTCAAGTAGCTGGGGACTCGGTCCTATCTGTAAAGTATGAATAAAGATTTGCAACTTCAGATAAAGAAGTTATGTCTTACCATAACATTCCATCTGAGTTGTAAATCTTTATTCATTCCTTACTTCCCACCCTCCTTCCCCCTGTCTGGACTCCTGGTGGATATCAGGTACTCCTGGTTAGGGTATCTGCTCAGACAGAGCCTCCTACTTTTTCTATTACTACATCTTTACCTAGGGTGGACAAACTGGATCTGGAGTATCTAGGAGAGGGGCATTGTGGGTAGGTTCTTATCTGAGATTTTTTGGCTTGCACAAGCTGGGAAACGGCCGTTTTGGTTCTGAGGATGGAACCAAGGTCCTATCTGTAAAGAATGAGTCTACAACTCAGATGGAACGTTATGGTAAGACATAACTTATTTTTCACTTCTCTTAACCAACAGTACATTTTTCCCTCCTTTTTTATGTATTTGTTAATACTAAAAGGAAATAATTCAAAGGACATATGTACATGAATGGAATATTTCAGTTAATCACAAACATGTCCCCAATCCCAATAAGCATAACAGTGACTATCATTTATCTAATAAATAATGTAATAACAATTAATTAAGTTCAGTATTCCAATTAGTCTACCTTAAAACTAGATTATTTTAGACTATTATTTATCTATGTATAGATAGTGAGTAATTAAATATATACAGACTATATTAGTATAGTAAACAAGAGAGAATTTAGAAAGGGAGACAAGATGCAGTTAAAATAAATAATGAGAAAAAAGACAGAAGAGAGAAAGAAAAGAGAAAATACACATATACTATGTATGTTGATTTACAGTATAAATATTTTATGTGCTGTATAACCCTCCTTCTGTGAAAGAAAAGTACTCTGTTTTACATACCTGAGGTAATGTGAAAACTCTCATGTGTCATCTATTTTCAAAAAATATAGATAAAGATTCCAGTAGTTAGTTACCTTTGTTTTAAAATTCCAAGCAGTAAAATTGGTCCTTTAAAGTAATGTTACAACAATTCATATCATAGTAGATGCTTTGAGAGATTTGGCTGTAACAGTATAAGTCTTTTGCTTCTTCTTTTTGACATCTGTCCAGACATTTGTTTCTTTTGTTCTCTTGAGAGAAGGTGACATCCAATCCATATCTTCTGGTAAAGTAATCACATTATTAGTTTTAATAAATGAAGAGGCTTCCTCTAAGTTAATAAAAGTCCTCATCTCGTTGGCACACAGTATTCTTATCTTAGCTGGATATGCAAGTTGTGCCTTGATGTAATTTTGTTTCAGAAACTTTATCATTGTCCACACTTTTTTCCTTTGTTCCATTATTTTAGAGGAATAGTCATTATCAAATCTTATCAGGCTCTGTTTATATTTTAGAGGTGCCTTCCTCCAAGCAGATCTTAAAATCAGTTCCTTGTCCAAGTATGAAAGAAATTTGATAATTATTGACCTAGGAGGAGAGTTTGAGTTAGTGTCAGGTTTCCCAAGATCTCTGCATGCCCTTTCAATGCCAAAGGAAAGTCCTTCTTTTAAATTTTAAAAGTCAGGGATCCAGCTTGATAAAAAGGAAATAATATCCTCACCTTCTGTGTTTTCAGGTAATCCGAAAATCCTGATGTTATTTCTCCTCTCCCTATTTTTCAAGTCATCTACTTTATTAACCAACCAAGTGTTTTGTTTAAGAAGCAGTTCTTTCTGTTTCCTCTTCCTTAAGTCTGCTTTCTAAGTCATTTAGAGAAACCTCTATTCCTGTTATCCTTGTCTGATGTTGTTGTAGCATTTCCTTGAGGGTGTAAACCTGTTTTTGACTGCTTGTTTTAGGATTTTCCGGGTTCTCTTTAAAATCATCCATCTTCAAAGACAACTCCTGCAGGGTAGATGCCATCTGTTGTAGTTCCTTCTTTAAGGCAGCATCCTGGTGAGAATTCTTTGAGTTGCTCATTTTAACAAGTGAATATATCTCCAAGCTTTTTGACAGGAAATTATCTGTAAAACTTCACCAAAGTTTCTAATTATGTAAATTAGTCTTTTATCTATAAGAAAAAAAGTATATTTTTCCTGTCTTATTTAACTAGTTATAGGGAGCTCTAAAATACTGCTGCTTTCAGTTAGCCATTCAGGCTCCGCCCCATCACTACTTCCTATTTCACTGCATCCTAATGCTACTACATGCAATTTTCTGCCTCCTAACCTTTGCCCTATTCAAAATACAGGTCTAACTTAAATAATTTCTTCCTCTTGACCTTTTATCTAAGTACTAATACAATGCTACATCAGTATCTGTCATTTAACCATATATGTCTTTAGTACTTTCTTTTCACCTCAACATAATCTTTGGCATCAAATCTATAGACCAAATTTTGTTACTCACAAATTGCTAATACTGTATTGTAATCTAACTTCAGTTTATTTAATGAATGTCAATATAGACTAATCATAATATTGCAGGATTTAAATTATGTTCAGAGGCTCATAGATCCATAGTTAAGTATTAGGTTAGCTGTCCTTGTGGGCCATTTTAAGTCTAGCCAGTTTTCCTTTATGTGCTCGAATTAACCTATCCCATTTGGTTAGAGATTGGCCTTACCCATCTCATGGTCAATAATTATATATTACCCCTAATGAAAATAAGTGGGATCATATCATAGATAATCTGAGGGGACCCATGCATGGGATAAAGCATTTAGGAGCTGTCTCTGTCCATTAGTATTACAGGGGAAAGTCTTGGGGTAAATTTCTGGTTTCCCTTCATGCATCCAAGTTGTGCTTGAATATTGTCAAGGATGAACTGTTTTTATGTGCATGAGGAGTCTGTTCCAGAGCAGTGGTATCCTCTGAGAGTTATACCTGCCACTCCAAACTATTATATTGATGTTGTAGAAGAGATTTATATTCCTAGACTGAGTATTTCTGTTGCCATTTGTCATGTGTCTAGACAGATACATGCCAAAGGGGGGCATTATGTTTAATTATTAGCCTAATGAGGGTGAGTAAAGGGGGACAATGATATCCCTAGATCTAGACACAATCTCATTGTTTATAAGCTGTGCAATATAGGACTTTCTTACAATAACAGAGACTGGTTGGTCAAAAGTTAAGTCACTGTCCACATAAGTTCCCAAGTCCCAGACAACTGGGTCAACCTTTAGGTGCATATTGTCAATGTGATAGTTCCCATGGGTACATGACTTTCCAAAGGATACAATAATGCATTATTTTGGCATTTAGTTTCAGTGTATGATTTTGGCACCAGTTATTTATTTGAGACAAACCTTCCTGCAGAATGGCTAAATCATTTGGGAATTCAATGACTGCTCCTAGCTTACAGTCATCTGCAAAATTAGTCAGCCAGAGCCCTTTGGTATTGGCTTTTACTTCAGAAAAGTAGTTGCCAAACAGGTCTCATCACAGAACCCTGGAGGACTCCACTGGTAACTATTTTGATTTTTGGCATCCTACTTCTGAGCCAGTTGGCAATCCAGGGGGTGACATAGGAGTTTATTCCCAGTTTATTTAGCTTTTCTGCTATGCCTGAGTAGGGAACTGTATTAAAAGCTTTTGCCAGATTGAGGTATGTGGTAAATACCATTTTGCCTTTATCCATTGCTTTGGTGACCTTTTCAAAAAAATCCATCAGGTTGAATAAGCATGAGTTGCCCTTGACAAATCTAAACTGAGACAGGTCCAGTGCTTGGAGGTTCTCTATGTCCTGACTGATTAGTTCCATGATAAATCTTTCTATGACCTTGCATATCCATCCATCCATGCTCAATCCCTTTTTCCATTTTTGCACATGGGACCAGGGTGTCACTTCAACAGTGATGACCATTTCAAGCCATGGTTATGAGACAGATTAAACGTATGGGTCTGTAATTGACTGGGTCTGTCAAAGGTCTTCCCTTATTGAGGTGAAAGACTGCAGCTGTTCTCCGTTTCCTTGGTACAAAATCTGTATGGAGGTTGAGACTGAACAATGTTGTTAGGGGAGTGGCTAAATCATGCTTCATGCTATTTAAGATTCATCCAGGGATATTGTCAGGACCCATGAATCCAATATTTTTAGCTTTTGCTTGCAGTTTTAGGACTTGGTCTTGTGTGACAGCTGAAGACGAGTGAGTTTCAGATATATCTTGAAGGATAGACAGTGGGGAGAGAGAGGCAAAGTAAGAGCTAAATTTTTCTGCCAGTAGGTTCACTATATCTTCAGCCTCCTAACATTATTCACAATCAGCTCATTGCATTCCTGCATTGTACTTCTGAGACTGCAAACATAACTAAAAATGCCTTGTGACTGTCTTTGGCTTAGGTAGCTATTTTAGACATCAGACCTGGCTTTGGGTGGATTTTATTAAGTTCCTCAGTTGTTTATTTCAGTGACAAGGGCTGTAACATTCTGTGAACTAACCTATTTACTTTTAGTAATAATTATTTTCTTTTTCCTTTTATTATAAAGCTTGCTGATATTATGGTTCTATGTTGTGGGTTTATTTCTAGGGTTTGCCCTGCACTTGCTCCCATGGGGTACAACTGCATCTATGTAGCTGCTTATATTCTGACAGAGTGTGGTGGTGTTACTTTTGCATATTCAGTAGAGTTAACTGGGTTTGGTGAGGATTTGAAGCTAGTCAATGTATCACTTAGGAGAAGGTAATTTGTCTTAAAGAAATTGCTTAAAGGTACCTTGGGTAGAAGGGATCTCTGGTTTCAATTTTATTTCAAAGGAGGCTGCTTTATGGTCAGACCTAACAAGTGATGAAGATATGCAAGGGATGGTGCAAGATGAGCCCATGTTAATAAGGACAAGATCCAAGATGTTATTTCCCCAGAGGATATTCTTACTAAGTGTTCCAAGGCATTTGTACTGACAAAGTCCAGGAATCTCTGCGCTTGTACAATGGGATGGTGTAGGTTTCCCACTCTATAGTTCTATAGCTAGCATATGGTACGGGAGCTTTCTGATGGTTATTTTGACATGAAGCTGCTCTAATGCATCATGCTGCTTTGATGCAATTCTCTTCTGTCATTCTGGATGTATGCTGAGAAAGCTCCATCTTTTTTATTCACCGTGTTATTTTTTTTAATCCTGCTTCTTTGTACTGCAAGTGTTATCCTATGTGACTGTTATTCTTTGAATTAATATACAACATTGTATAATTTTTGTGTGGAGCTTTTCTCCATGGGCCTCCACTGAAAAGTTGTTTTTTTTTTTGCCCAGTCAGATTTTCCGTGTCAACTAATTGCAATAAATAAGTAAATAAAATTAAAAGGGCTACTGTCATAAGACTGATATGGTCAGATATATGGTCTGAAGAAAATTCATTGTACTGGCATAGTTCAAAAAAACTATCAAAAGTGATCAGTCCCTCACCCTACCAAGTACCTGACCATTCTGCTTGCACTGAGCTTGAGGGCTTTTCTTTATTTATGTATTTATTTATTTGCTTTTGTTTACCAGGTTTGTCCAACTGTGTTTAGTCAAAAAAATAATAACTTTTCAGCGGAGGCCAGTGGAGAAAAGTTCCAACATATTACAAACATGTTTAAACAGATATTCAGTAATATAGAGTATATGAAGAGACATTAAGCAATATACATTAACAACTAAAGGTTCACAGGTATATACTAGGTTAATGCCTACCAGGACCTTTATAAGGCTAGCCATGCAACCCAACCCAATTGTTTCCCTATATATCATAGACATTTGTTAGGAGAGGATATGTTAGTTAGGAGATTTCTAGAGATTCTATGGGGAGGGGGGTTATGTTAGTTTGGGCACTACTGCCTGCCTCTATCAGAGACAGGGTGGCCAGACCCACTGAATTTCTGATTTCCCATCCATTGGTCAAGGTTACGCATAAATAGGGTTAGGGGGGACATGGATGGGTAGCCAGTTCCCAAGCATGGGGATCCTATGAGACACATATCTGTATTACCAATATATCTAATTTAATGTCACAAGCAAAATTTAAAACTTTGTATCTACTGGTTCTGATGCTGTTCATTTTGCAGATTGGCAAAAGATCCATCAGAGCTAGATCTGAGGATGCCTTGTATGTTAAGCATAAATCACCTCTCAGTAACTTGTAGGAAACATAGTATAGAGATAGGTGATCCATATAGGACAATGTGCCTATACTCTATATTCTCCTGGTAGTGATCATTTGTGGGCATTCCAACTGCTGCATTTGTCTGGTCAGGTATGGGCCAAAGGGGACATTATACTCAGTGATGGGTCTGATAAGGGTCAAATAAAGTGGCTGTATGACTTCCTTGGTTCTGGAGGCTATGCCCTTACTAATGAGTTGGACAACATAGAATGATTTTCTTACCTTGGCCAAATATTGGTCAAAGGTCAGATTAATGTCTACATATGTTCCCAGATCCCTAATTACAGCTTTTAGGGGTATCTTATGGATGGAGTAATTAGCCTGGATGGCAGTTTCCTCAAAAGGCACTACAATACATTTCTTGGCATTGTGGATTATTGCTTGACTTTGCCACCAGTAATTTGTCTGTGTTGAACTGCCTTGAAAGATGTTTGTATCATAGGATGAAATCTATGATAGCTCCCAATTTGCAGTCATCTATGAACTTGGTCAACCAAAGGCCCTTGACATTAACTTTACCTCTGAGAAATAGATGACAAATAGAAGCAGTCCCAGCACGGAGCCCTGAAGTAGTCTGCTGGTGACTGTCTCTTAGTGGAGGTGGTTTCCCCAATCCTAACTTCCTGGGTGCTGTTTATGACCAGGTGACAATACAGTTATAATGGCGTATATGCCCAGTTTGGTGAGTTTATCAACTATACCCAAATGGGTTATTGTATCAAATGCCTTAACCAGGTCCAACTAGATCGTAGGCACCATTTTCCCCTCATCCATTGTCTTCACGGCCTTCTCAAAAAAGTCTACCAGGTTTAGTAGGCATGACCTTCCCTTGACAAAGCCAAACTGGGCTGGGTTCAGTGTCTGAGGGTTTCCTATATCTTTGTTAATCATTTCCATGATAATTTGTTCCATAGCTTTGCATATTAAATTAGTCAGATGAGTAGGTGTGTAGTTTCGAGAATCAGTTGATAGTCCACCCTTGTGAAGTGGGATAACTGTTGCAGTCCTCCACTCACATGGTACAAAGCCTATTTTGGGGCTATAGTTGAAAAGTGACTCAAGTAGTCCTAATAGGTCATGTTTAAAGCTTTTGGGGATATTGTTGAGGACCATTGAAGCTGTGTTTTGGCCTTATTGAGCTCTACCAAGATCTGCACCCCTGTTAATAGTTGGGGGGTTACTCTAATACTTATTTCTTGGGCGGAGGTGGGGCAGAGTGGGGGCAGAAGTTTGGGCTGAATTTGTCAGGCAACAAATTCGCTATGTCAGTGAAGCTGTCACCATTGATATTCGCTGTGTCAGTGAAGCTGTCACCATTGATATTCGCTATGTCAGTGAAGCTGTCACCATTGATATTCGCTATGTCAATGAAGCTGTCACCATTCATATTTGCTATGTCAGTGAAGCTGTCACCATTCATATTCGCTATGTCAGTGAAGCTGTCACCATTGATATTTGCTATGTCAGTGAAGCTGTCACCATTCATATTCTCTATGTCAGTGAAGCTGTCATCATTGATATTTGCTATGTCGGTGAAGCTGTCACCATTGATCACCAGTTTGGCGCACTGATGTGTGTTGCCTTCGATGTTACAGACAGCTGTAGAAGACCTTGTTGTTGTCTTTAGCTTGAGAGGCTATCTTGACCTTGTAATTGGTCTTGTTGGATATAATTAATCCTCTAAGTTTCCTGTTTCTTTTAATTAGAGAGCTACTATCATTATGAGAGTTACTCTTCCTGTTTTAGTCATGACTTTTTTCGTTTTGTTGTATACCCTATTAAAGTCAGGATTTCACCGGAGTGGCTGATTTCCAGAATTTGTTTTGTACTTACTTCTAATAGGTACAGCAGCCTCTATACAGTAATTTACATGGTTGTACAGGGTCTCTGTGAACAACTCTATAAAGGTTGCTGTGAACTCTGGATTGGGAAGGGCATTAAATTTTTACAAACTAATGCTTGATAGGATGCAGTTTGCTTTGGAATAGTTTCTAACTGTTACAGGGTTTGCTGGGGTTACCAAGATTATTTTTATTTTAAAGGAGACAGCTTTATGGTCTGAACTCACCAGTCAGGATGTGACACTGGGAGGGATGCAGCACTCTCCCATATTGGTGAGTACCAGAACCAGTACTTTTGAACCTTTGGTGGGCATGTGCAATATCTGGTCAAGGCTATTTGTGTTAATAAAGTCTTGGAATCATTGTATTTGTGAGCGTAAGGCAGTTTATGTTTCCCAGTCTATAGACAGGGAGTTAAAGTTCCCATAAATAGGGTATTTGGCTTAATGGTGAGTGCCTCCATTAGGTCTAAGTATGAGCTATGGGATTCTAGACACATAGAGGGTGATCTATAGCCTGCTAGGATGTGGTATGGGACTTTACCTGTGTTGATCTGCATGTGGATAAATTCCAGGGTATCATCCTATTTAGCCACACAGAGTTATGCTTGTTCATAATATAGACTGAGATTCCTCCATCTTTTGTTCCTGTCTATATAGCTGATGGTCTAAGTGTGTGAAAGGCACCGAAGCCTTGCACTGCTGGGGAATTTTCTGTGGATTTAAATCTTGTCTCTCTAATGACTCAGATGTCTATATTTTCCAGAATAAGGAAAGCTTGTAGTGTGTGCAGTTTCTTGTTTAGAGTCCTAACATTGAGCAGTAACACATTTAGGTTTCTTTGGGTTTTATTTTTGTCAGTTTTTCAATTTGGCATTGCCTAAGAAAGGATCTAAGGGGGTGGAAAAAAGTTTTAGCCAATATCCAGAAGCCTCAGAAAATACCATCGAATATAACTCCCACTGCTGTCACTAGGGAACAGGTCCTCAATGCTCTCTCTAAGGCCAAGAACACTGCATCAATTGTTCCAGACAATATTCCAGGATACATTCTAAATAGCATGAAACATGAACTGTCAGGCCTTTGAAATCCTTATTTAACCATAGCCTCCAAACAGGCTTTGTGCTTCATGAATGGAGAACAGCAGCAAATGCCCCTGTGCACAAAAGTGGGCTATCTACATACCCTGGAAACTACATACCCATAACTCTCAGTAGTTTCATATGCAAACTAAAGAATTATCATGGAAATTATTAATAATGACATAGGAAACCTCCAGACACTGGAACTAACCCAGCTGGGTTTCTTCAAGAGCAAGTCATGCCTACTCAGCCTGGTGAACTTCTATGAAAAGGTCACCAAAGCAGTGAATGAGGGCAAAATGGTTCACACTAGCTACCTTGAGCTGACCAAGGCATTCAACACAGTTCCCCATTCAGCCATTGTTGATAAACTGAACAGGCTGTTGAGGGGAGTTCTATGCCTGGCACACAGGGCATTAATGAACCCCCACCCTGATAGATATCTGCAAAATACACAACACCAGGATTACCCCTTCCAAAGACTTAAACCTTGCCTGTGATATAAACTGGACCTGCTGGAGAGACAGGCATGCATCCAAGAGACTACCCCTTCTCTGGAACAGGTTCCCAGTCCATGTGAAGCAGAGTACCTCCCTAACCCAGTTCAAGTATAACATTTACAATTGGTTGGAGAACAGGAAATACATCCTTGGTTTAACACCTATGTCTCTAATGGACACAGGCACCTGAAAATGGTTCATTTCACAGGCCCCTGGTTGTAAATATTTAATCTCCCAAGCCCCTGTTTACACTCATCAAGGGTACCAGAATGTGTTAGAGATTTGGGATGCATGGCTAGGCATAAAAAAGGCTGTAGTGGTCATTAGCCTAGTGCATGCCTATAAAACATGGAGAAAACAAAGAGAAGTACAAATATACTTCACTACATAGGTTACAATAAGTGCAACTTAAACTAAACAGAATTTAAATAAAAGTTATTTTTCCTTCCTTTCTAATGAAAAGCTTGTATCTCACACTTTAGGGCTTCTCACACCTCTCAGGAAGACCCTATATATAGCTACAAAAAGTAAAGTAGCACAAATCCAAGAGCAGAATTCACAATACTACCACTACTGCAATCCCACCACAGTCTAAGGCACCAGACTACTGAAATGCAACATTAAGCAGGTATATACAACTATAAAAAGTACTGATGTACAAATCCTGGAACAGAATTCACAATATTATCACTACTACAATCCTATCATGGACTAAGGCACCAGATTATGCAGAAATATACCTGTATTAAATGACTGAATGAGGCTCAGATCTAGCAGTAGATCACAATCATGCCACAACTGTGAATAAATCAACACGACTGAGGCCCCAGACTGGGTTAAAAATACAAAAAGCTACCTTTTACATGTAATTATATTTATGAAAGTAGAAGTCCAATGTTGTTGTTGTATCTTTCGGCTTTTTCCCGGTTAGGGGTCACCACAAGGCTAAAATCTTGCAATAATACACAATCTTCCCACAACTGCAAGTGAAGCTACAAGACTAAGATCCCAGAACAAGCTAAAAAATGCAAACAGATAACTTTTTTTCGGCTAAAACATATACAAAAAGCAGAAAAGTACAAGTATCACCACACAGGTTACTATAAGTGTAACTTAAAATATTTAAGCAGAATTTAAATAAAAGCTTTTTTTCCTTGTATCTCACATTTTGGGGCTTTCAACATATACATTTGGTAATTAGGTCTTCTGTGTGTGTGTGTGTGTGTGTGTGTGTGTGTGTGTGTGTGTGTGTGTGTGTGTGTGTGTGTGTGTGTGTGTGTGTGTGTGCAAGGGCGGTATTGCAGCTATATGGATGTCTGTACATGTGTGTGATTGTCTTGATAATTGAGTGTGCATACGTGTCTGTATGTGTGTACATTTGTGTTGGTGTGTGTGTGTGTATGTGTGTGCACGTGTGTGTATATGTGTGTGCAAGGGCGGTATTGCAGCTATATGGATGTCTGTACGTGTGTGATTGTCTTGATAATTGAGTGTGCATACGTGTCTGTATGTGTGTACATTTGTGTTGGTGTGTGTGTGTGTGTGTGTGTGTGTGTGTGTGTGTGTGTGTGTGTGTGTGTGTGTGTGTGTGTGTGTGTGCTTGTGGATTTTCAAGTATCTGTACAACTGTGTTGCAAGGTTGCTAGGGGAAACACTGGCAAGTTAACACTGAAAAGGAATTTACCACAAACCTCTGTACACTCAGTTACCACCTTCAAGCTTAAAGTACAGAAGATGTCAAATTTTTATTTTTTATAGCTAGTGCTATAAATTGCCATGTATGCCCCACTTAATTATTTTCACTGGCATTATGAAATCTAATTTCAACTGTATTCTGTGCCCTTCCTTGTTTTTATGAATGTTAAGCATGCCTTATCATTCAGTCTTACATTAAAATATTATATCTCATCCTTCCTTCCCATGGTGAAAAACTGACATCCTACAACAAAGAAAGGCACTTCTGTTAATAGATAAAGGAAAAAGCAATTGTTCATAAACTACCTAGGTACCCCACGTATCCTATATGATCTCACTGTGGTCCCTCTGCCTGTCCCACTTTCCCTCACCCATTTTAATACATGAAGCTGCTTACCATATTCTTCCTCAAAATGGAGACACAATATATACAGACACACACACACACACACACACACACACACACACACACACATGCCCATGCTCATATGCACATACATATACATAAATATTCATGCATGCTTGCACACAAATGCACATACAAACACATGCATGTGCACACATAAAATAACAAAAAATCCACTTTTTCAAGTTTAAATGCAGGTTTACTGAAGAAATTAAATCAAAAGATAATTTCTCCAGAATGTTAGAATCAACACAAACAGAAAATAGTTCTGACACTATTAAGTTTCAATATTAATTCCAATGAAAAAATGCCAAGGGTTGGCATGCCCAGTGCTTCCTTGACATTATAAACACAAACTCTCTTTCATAAATAGTGAACTGTCACGATTGGCTTCCCAATATTCATGATCTAGTCCTCACAAATATGGTCACTTCTTGGACATCTCCATATGTATTGTCACATCTTGTTAAATCAGACCATAATTAAGTGACATTTTCCTTTAAAACCGTGGGTACTTCCCACACAAATATCTATGTGTTTAGGGACTTCTCAAAAGCAAACCTTCTTGAGTTGCTCGATGACCTGAATAAAGGATTCCATTGCTAAAGCTGCTGCATGTGCTTTTGAACTTCTACTCTCACTTAAATAGTTGTATTGATGAGGCAGTCCCTATCTACACCAAATATAATGAGAAATTTAAAAACAAACCCCTGTGGTGGAATACCCATATAAATAAATTATATAACAAGAGAAAGAAATAATTATAACAGGTCTTATTCCACCTATCTTAAGAGCACACTTAAGCAAACTACCAAAGAGTTTAAGAAAACCATTAAGAACATCAAAGCTGAGTATGAACTAAAAATAGCAACTAAAACCAACAATAACACAAAATCTTTCTTTAACTATGTCAGGAAGTTAAGAACTAACAGCCAACAATGTTTGGAATGACTCCACAGTAATATTATATTCTCTGACATAAAAGAAGTAGCTAGTATCCAAGCTAACAAATTTAGTGCAAATTTTACTCCACCCACAGTTATTAGCTATTCCAGTGGTTCCACAATCTCAGACACCCCCTTTAATTACTATGGAACAAGTTCTCTTAGTCCTGTCAAAAACTAAAAATATTTCATCCATGGGTCCTGATAACATACCAAGCTGCCTGCTTATCAGTGCCAAATATGGTCTTTCTGAATCCCTACTTAACCCTGTTAATTTAATCCTTTCTATTGGTTACATTCCTAAACCCTGGAATACAACCATTGTAATGTCAGTACATAAAGGTGGACCAGCCACAAACCCTGATAACTATAGACTCATTAGTCTCACAAGCCTCATATTTAAGGCATTTGTGCACATTATCTCAGACTACATTAGTCTGGAAATTAAAACTCTCTTCAACCTGGACCATCATCACTTCAGCTTTGCCAAAGAAAGATCCTGTCTCTTTAACCTCATTAATTTCTTTGGAAAACTAACCAAAGCAGTGAATTGTGATTATACAGTGAATAGAGCATATCTAGGCCTGGCCAAGGCATTTGGCACTATTCCCTGTGCAGTCATTATTGATAGACTTTTATATCTGGATATAAATCATTATATTGTGTGGTGGGTCAGCTAACTGGTTGCCTGACTGAATCCACATGGTTAGAGTCACAGGCGCCACTTTGGAAAGCAAAAGGTTATCAGTGGTATGCCAGAGGGCTACGTTTTGGGCCCTCTCCTTTATGGCAAATATTTCTCACAACTTCTGGCCAGCTCTCCTGATCTATGGTTACGTAACTTAGTAGATGATTTAAATTGGGTGCTATTAGATCTTCACGTGACTCACAATTGATTAGACCATGTTAACAATTTGTGCAAGGACAATGATCCCAAATGAAGTGAGAACAATGTAGCATAGTTCATTATGATAAAATATCTTCAAGTACCACATAGGTGACACACCCCTTCAATCAGACACTGTTGTAATGGATCTAGGCCCTCTTTTTGATAACTCTTTATCATTTGCCATCATGTCTCCACAGTACTTTGGAAAGCTTTTTAAATGGCTGATCTCATTTTCCATGTTATCACTATTAGATCTGAAGAAGTCTTAATTCCTCTTTACTTGTATCTTATCAGAGCCATTACTGAATACAATGCACCTTTTGGCATGTATCTGTCTAAACATAGCACACAACTTGAGAGACCTCAGAGAATCATAACTAAAATGATCAGTGATATCAAAAATGTTAGTTATCAGGAGAGATTGGCAACCCTTTCTCTGTACTCATTCCTTTACAGACTCCACCATGGAGATCTGTTATCTAGCCTTTTGAGCTATAAAAGATCCAACCGTATTTGACCTCCCATTCCTGCACAGTGCCGATGGTACCTCAAATGCTTGGTTAAAGGAAGTAAACCTTCATCAGCAGATAAATAAGACACACTGCCATGATAGATTCATATCCCAACATATCCCTCACCTCTGGAACAAACTTCCCCTGCATGTCAAGCAGAGTAGCACCCTTGCCACCTTCAAGGTAAATGTAGATAATAGTATGGATAGCCTCAAAATCTCTCCTAGTCTAGCCTGCCTTGCCCTCCTTGAGGTGAGAGGGAACTTTTGAATAGGCTTTTTTGGCTAGGGCTAGTAATGGTCTTCAGGATGATTACCTAGTACTTACCTATAAACCTACCCAGGCGTCCAGGACTGTAGGAATTAAAGGATAATGAGAAACTCAGTCACCACAAGTTCACGGATTTTCTAGTGTAATAATCAGTACTCACAGTTTTAGGACAGTTCAAATTCTACATAACAAAAAAAATCACAGCATTCTTTTTCAGGATAACATCCAGGGAGATGTCTTTTTCTAACAGTTTTCCACCAACATGGGTTTCTTTTCAGTTTCTACTGATTCTAGACAACTGTAGGCCCTTCTTCAAGCCTGACTGTGCAATCCTCCAAACTGTCTTTCTCCAAATACTCATTGCAAACTTAGTCCTCTGCCCTAGAGCTCCTCTCAAAACCTTTCATGTCATGACCCTTTCTCCCTCTAATGTTTCCTCTCTTCCTCAGATTCTCCTGGAATATACTCTTTGACCTATATCTGCCTTCACTAACAAGCACTCCTGAAAATGCATTCCCCCTTTTGGTGTGCTTTGCTGCTAGAATGTCATCTTCCCATCCCAATTTAGTGTCCATACTACATAACCCCCCCAGCTCAGAATCTCCAGCAGAGGGGATATAAGCCTTAGCTAGCCTGACTGCATTCATATAGTGGTGGCCTGGATGATGCAAGTTCTTAAATGGAAAGGGTAGAAAGCATATAACCCACCTAGCAGGTTTGGAGTTGCATGTTTTTCTCTGTATAGCCACTGGATTGGTGCATAGTCATTAATTAACAAAAACTTGCTGCCTACTAAGTAATACTTTACAGCTGTTAGAACCCACTTTATGGCTAGACATTATCATTCAATTGCTCAGTATCTCTTTTCAATAGTTTATAAGCTTTTGACTTATGTAGCAAATTGGGTGCTCATCCCCCTCAATTGTATGTGCCCACCTTAGAGGCATCAATAAATACATTGAAACACTTGGAGAAGTCCGGGGCCAAAAAGACAGGCTCAGCACTTAATTCAGCTTCTGGAATGCCTGGTATGTCACTCATATCCACTTGACATTTAGTTGGTCCCTATCTTTGGTCGTGTCTATTGGGAGAATACTACTGAGACAAAGTTTAGGCATAAAAACATTAACTTGCATTTTGGTAGTGGGTATGGTTAAATAATGTATGGCTTCTATCCTATCAGTCTGAGGCTTTACTATCCTCCTTTTTATCTATAGCCTAAATATCATGCCTCAGCCATAGCTAAGTTACACGTAGTTAGATTGGCTAGTAATCCAGCTGGACATAATGAGCTTTAGATGGCTTAGACCTTAGGTGGGTGAGTTTTCAACCCTTTAGATAAAATAAGTGTTGGTGTGGGGTTTAAGAATCTGGTCCATTGAATAGCATGATTTTATGGTGATATGGTCATTGGGCATGAAGAATGCTGTTTTTTCCCCTTGGCCTCAGAGGTAAATGGAATTTACAGTTAGTCTATGGTCAAGTTCAAAGTGAGCAGAAACATAGCCTTGCCAGTTTGCTAACCAGTTCATCCACTCTAGGCACACAATAGGAATCAAACTTATATATACTATTCAGAGCTGTAAATTCCTTAAAACACATTACAGTCCCATTAGATTTGAAAATCAGTATAATAAGGCTATTCCCTTCACTCTGAGATTCCTCTGTGACTCTAGTGTTAATCATTTCTGAGCATCTTCTTTAACAGCTAGTCATTGGAACTCTCATACTCAATAATGTTTTAGGTTTCCTTTTTCACCTAAGAAAGTCTTGGTGTTATGCTGTGTCAGATTAGTTAAGTCAGGCAGTTCAGAAAATGTTTGTATTCCCGAGTATACTTTTTTATTTTTTTCTCTAGGCTACTGATAATATTTGCCCTTATCTAGACTTCAGGATATGGCATGGGCTTTTTAACCTCTTATGCAAACATGTTTATTATATAAACTACAGTTTCTCACCAAGGTTTTAAAGCATGTCTATGATATAATTGTTCTGGTTTCCTCTTTTCAATTTGTCTCACTTTGTAACCTATTTCACCTACTTTTTCCTTTCATCCCAAAAGGGCTTGCTACTTGGCTAGAAATTTGTTCTCATCAGTGGGTACCAATTGTGAAAATATGTGAAGACTACCAGCCTAGCCAGATAGAATTTTGTAGATGATTCTGTCATTTGTAAATATTAATATAAGCCACAGACTTGTTTTCTTAAATGTAAGAAAATTATGGTAAATGTTGAACTTCAAAAATGTAACCACACTGCACTCTGCTGGAGGAAAGCTGATAAGTCAAGCATTGTATAATTGTTTGATCTCAAAACTCGGAGCCGAGATGTCTGAATGAAGGAATTCTTCCTATTGTTTTGAGACCAGAGTTAATGGCTAGAATTTACATGTATAATGTCTTTTATTGCTCTGGCTTCCTGACCAGCTGCAAGATCAAAAGGGCTGTTACACTCTGAGTTTCTGTTAGCCTGGGAAACAGAGAATAATGATGTAATCTGAAATGAGTCAGTGGTACTATGTTATCAACTTAAGGACAGAGAGTGGCAGAATCAGAGCATTTTGGTTTTGTCTTGAGAACATCCAACTCACCAGCACTCTGCCTGTGCTCTGTATGTAAGTAGGATCTTAGACTTTAGTGTCTCTCTTAGAAATAGCTAGGAAATAGGAAGATTAAGACTAGTTGTTTTCTGCATTGATGTCAGAACTATTCTACAATATTATTTTGAGCATTTTCCTGTGTCTGAACTCTCAACTAGCACTGTGTAGTAAGAAGTATTGTCTTATGTTTTTATTATTTATTATTAAATATTTTTAAACCTTTCAGCTGTGGCTATTTTGTGTAGAGATAATTTAAGCTCTATAGTACATTGTATGTATATAGTGATACTGTACAAAGCCACTCCAAATAAGCCTTGCTGCTCTGTCACACTTAGCATTTGGATAATAATATTACACAGTAATAATTGGACACCCTTTGGTAAGGACCTTTTTAGTAGCTGATAAGTAAGGGTACTGGTGGCAGTGATTACTACCTTATAGCCTGGACAGAAGGGGCACAGCTAGTGAACCTATGCCAGCCTTCTCCAGGAGTGTCTGTGTGGTTGTATATAAATCATATCTCAAAGTGTGTGTGTGTGTGTGTGTGTGTGTGTGTGTGTGTGTGTGTGTGTGTGTGTGTGTGTGTGTGTGTGTGTGTGTGTGTGTGTGTGTCAGCTACTTGGTCAGGGACATGAAACACTGGTTGGACAGAGAGAGCGCTAGGTGTACTTGGCTTGGGACCCGGGCCAAGGCCCCCACCCTATAGCTGTGCCAGTGGGGAGTCTTACTGGGGATCTGGAGAGAAAGGAAAAAAACAGCCCCAGACTGACTGTGATCTCTGTGTGCTCTTAAGGAAAATTGTACTTTACTATGTGTGTATTTATCCTTCCCAATGTGGATGCCCCATTGAGGAGCATTTCTGTTGGTCTCTGTTGTGCTTTATGTGCTCTATCCGTAGTTTCTCTGACAACAGGTGTTGTAGTTCCCAGCCTATTCTACAGTTCTGCATAATATTCTATCACACTTTTAAAGGGAGTATTTACTCTTCACCAGGCTTCTGTTGCTATATCTAACAAACCTTCAGGATGTCTACCATATAATAATTCTAATGAAGTAAATCCGGCTGAGACTTGGGGTACTCCCCTTACAGAAAAAGAAGATATGGAGTAGTTATTCCTAACTTTTTATCTTGTTCTTTAGATTGTTTTATTTTTCCATTGAGCATACATTTTAAAGGCTGTTAAAGTGTTCAGCTAGCCCTTCTAATTGAAGGTGGTATATTGATTTTCTCAACTGTTTCACCTAAAAGAAATATCAGTTTGTGCACTAATCTAGATTTTGCATAGGCTGCTTTGGACAGTGAGCATTTCTCAGGGAATGGCCACTTTAGAGAACAATGGTACTGCGTCTTTTTGTACTGACTTGGTGTTCGTTCTTTGTAATGGCACTTTTTCAGAAACAAATGTTGCAGAAACAATGATTAGCAGTATGCAGTGTTATCTTTTACTTAACTTTACCTACTATGTCCCTTGCCAAGCATTCAAATAGGGCTTCTCTTATAGGCAAAAGTATCAAAAGATTCAAAAACCCTAGGTTAGATGCTACTCAGAAATTATCTATTTCCTTTATAACCCCAACTCAGTAAAATCCAGCTAAAACTCTAGGTTTTGTCTTATTCATCCATAAGGTATTATAGACAAGCTCACTAATTTAGGTATAACCCTTTTATCATTCACTGGATAGTAAACTGGCTCAATGATAGGACTCAGGAGGTCAAAATAGGTGAGGCCACCTCCACCAAGAAGCCAGTCTAGCAGTGTCCATCAGGGCTCAGTACTGGGCCTACTCCTTTTTGGCATCTATTTCTCTGAAATTGAAGCAAATGCTGAAGGTTTATGGCTGACTAATTCTGCAGATGATTGCAAGCTGGGGGTTATCATCAACTCCCCTGCAGACACTAGTATTCTTCAGGAAGGTCTATCTCTGACTAACAAATGGGGCCAAAGCCATGGTGTTAAACTCAATGCTAAGAAAAGCACAATTGTACCTTTTGTAAAGTCAACCATCCTGGCTAATTGCCATGTTGCTAATACACCACTAAAAATCTACCCAGTGGTGAGGGATCTGAGTATGCACATAGTAGCCTTACCTTTGACCACCAAGTGCCCACAGTGGTGAGGAAATCATTTTATGTTGAGCAACTTATAAGTAAGGGCATACCATCTAGGTCCAAAGAGGTCATTATCTCACTGCACTCTGCCATTATCAGACCAATCATAGAGTACAACGCTCCCTTTGGTATGTGCCTGACCAGGCATATGCACCAAGAAGAGTGAACTCAGAGGTTTGTTAGAGTTTCCTTACAAAAAGAATACAAGGTGTAACATACCTGCCTTATGCAGAGTGCCTTAAAGCCCTTTACCTCTATTTATTCTTCTATAGATTGCTAAGGGGTGATCTATACCTGGCTTACAAGCCATCTGCAAACCCCACACTAATGAATCTTCTACATATTTGTAAGTCAAAGAGTACCAGAAATACAAGATCCAGGGACTTGAATTTTGTCTGTGACTTAAACAGAACATGTTGGAGAGACAGATGAGTCCCAGACGCTACTCCTCCTATGGAACAGGTTTCCCATCCATGTGAAGCTGAGTTCATCTATTACCCAGTTAAAGCACAGCCTAAATCAGTGGACTGAGAATAGGAAATTTACACCAGGCCTGGCACCCATGTCACCTGTGGACAGAGGTAGCTTATAAATGCCTGGCCCTCAATTTCCTATATAGATACAGGACATTGTCATTATTCTTTCAGGAAAACTTGGCTAGGCTTAGAAAGTCCCCCCTCCTGGTTGTTAGCCTAGTACAGTCTATGAAGCTAGGACTCGATAAACGATCATGTGAGATAAAACTGTTTGATAACCTTATTACAATGGCTCTAGAAGGCACTAGTAGTATAAACTGGCTTAGTATGTTTTTGGTTGTTTGTTTTTACTTTCATTACCCTGTACAGTAAATCATTTCTTAATTCAAAGTATGGGTATGAAGTAGGGTTATTCTATTTGGTTGTTTCCCCATCCAGCATTGCTTTATCCTCTCTAGCTCTGCTTAGTGTGCCATCTTCTCATTGGCCATATTTTGAAGTAGATATAGCTTATCTGATAGCCATATAGCACACGATTATATTCATTACTACCCTGGCATGAAGAAGACATTGTAGCCTCTTTGCCTTGAGACTGGGACAACTTTCTTTCCTTCACACAACTCCTACTTTAGAAAGCATAATTCAGAAAGATGGTTTTCTTCTGTCTGTGGTACTAGAGGTTCCCATTCAGTGGTGTTCCTGTTTAATTTACCCTTAGGGTCCAGTTTCATCAAATATAGCAGATGAAAGCTTATTTTATTTATTTTGATTCAGCATGACATTTATCTATTCCCTACTGAGTGTTTACTAAGGGGTCCTCTATATTATTCTAAATATTGATATTTTTCAATGTTTTAACTTCTGGAGCCTTTTGTGGGGTATGTTTAAGTATAGACTACTCCCTGAGAATCTTCATATTGCCTTCTTTTGTACATTTATCTACTGGAGTCCTTTGCTAAGATTCAGCATTAGATCTGTCCAACCCTTACACCCAGTCCTAGATTTTAGTGCTTTATAAGGTTTCTAATTCCACAGCTGTAAATTTACTGGGGCTGTATGTCAATGACAATACCTCTGACTGTACTCTTTCCCCTCCACAATTGCTTGAACTCCTTGAATTGTGAAACATCTTGGCCAATTATCACATCATGAGTTAAATTGAATGAGTTAAATCAAACCATAGCACCACCACTGCCTTACTCTCCTTTACTAACACTATCCTTCTGCATAAAAACAATGGCTATCTCTCCTCTGCTACTTTCCTAGACCTATCTAAAGCATTTGACATGGTCCCACACAAACAACTTATCACTGTCCTCAATAACCTATCCTTCTCACAATCGGTCACCAACTGTTTTCAGAGTTACCTGTCTGACCGCCAGCAATCCATTGTATGGCAGAATGACATATCTCTCAACTACCTGTCTCCATAGGGGTTCCCCAAGGATCCATCCTTGGGCCCCTATTCTTCTCTGTTTTCACCAATAATCTAGCCTCTGCCACCAAACATGGCACACTCATACAATACGCAGATGACTCAACCATCATCTGCTCAGCCCAGTTCCTACCCAAACTGTAAAAAGTCACACAAGAAGCCTTTTCCTCCGTTGAAACTTGGTTATCCGATGCCCAATTAATACTCAACCCAAACAAAACTATACTACTCATCTTCCAACCCACCAAACATACTCAAAACAACTCTCACTTTAACATCACAGCAAAAGACAACACCACTATATACCCAACTGAATACACCAAATTGCTAGGAGTGGAAATAGACAATAAACTAAAATTTGACATTCACATATCCTTGACCATAAAAACAGTCCACAATAAACTAGGAGTGCTATACAGAAATAAGCAACTTCTCACCAAAGCAGCAAATATTTCAATAGCAAATTCCCACCTTATCTCCACCCTACTTTATGCCTGTCCAATATATACCAACCTAAGGCAATGTGATTTAAACAAGCTAGAGACCTGCTACAACAAAATCGCCAAATTCGCCACAGGGGCATCCTACCATAGTCACCACTGTCTCTCACTTGCTGAACTGGGCTGGCTTGAACTCCCTCACCTCCTTCAATGGTATCAACTCTCACTTGCCCACAAACTAGTAAATCATTCACTAAATGTCCCATCCCTCCAGAATCTACTCCAACCCTATCGCACCACCAGACCACTAAGATCCAGCAACAAAAATCACTTGCAGATGACTAAAGCCAATATCTCTGCTGGTGAAGCACTATTCTCTTGCACCATAGCCAAATTATGGAACTCGTCCCATCCACAATTACTTCCATACCATCATGCACCCACTTCAAAACTTTACTAAAAGCGCACCTAAAAACATGCTGGCGATGCCCTTGCAACTCCCACTCTAATATCACCCTCCCCATCCAACCACTACCTTTCTTTCCACTCCACTAACTACCTTGATTATAGCAAGCTCAGATGCTCATAAGCTAGTACTTATTATACAGCAGGAACTTCTTCTTGTAACATTTGTTAATGTCTGTTATGTACTTCACAGATAAAGATTCTAGTTGTCTACTGATGTACTATGTTCTTCATCTGTAAATATGTTGTAAGTAATTGCTATGTAAATTGTTAATCACTATATAATCCAATGTAACTACTGTCTGTTTATTTTAACTGTGGAGCTTTTCTCCCCGGGCCTCCGCTGAAAATGGACCTACGTCCAGTCGGACACTCCCGGTCAACAAATATAAATAAATAAATTACATGCAAGATCTACTGGCTGTAGCATTTTACCAAGCAGAGTTTGTATTTCTACTTGGATTACATGGTACTCATTCTTATACCCATGCATCCATATGATTTTAGTTTTCTGTTAGCCAGCAGTTTTTTGGTTACACACATATTGTGTTCTTACAAGCATAATCATGATCCCTAAGTCATATAATCCTTGTGACTCTTTATTTGGCAGGCTCTAGTACTTAATTCGGTATTGTAACATTCCATGGGCACACTCACTGGTATAGTTTGTTCAGTAACAGATTAAATAGGTTTTACAGGTACATTACTGCTATCAACTGGACAGCACTTAGTTATGTCTTTTCTTAACATATTTCATACAGATTACATCAGCTGGTATTATATTTGCTTATTGTCAGATCCAACCACATATATTGGTGAGGAATAACTGTTAACTTTGGATGTATGCAAATCAGATTTCTGCTTGCACCAGACAAATGCCAGCCCTTCTTCTAGTCTCAGGATAATCCAACAAACTGCCTTTCTCCAAATACCCATGAGTTTCCAAGTTATAAACATCTCTCCCTCTCTCTCTCTCTCTAATGCTCTTATTCCTCCTAAACTCTCTGTAACATGCTATGTGCACATTATTTGCTTTCTTTAATTACACGTAGGTCTAAAAAATGAAGTCCCTGTCTTGGTATATGCTGGCACTGCTACTGCATTGTTAGCTTCCCACCACGGATCAACCATCATATTACAACTGCAAAACTTTTCATGACAAACTTTTAATAAACATTTTGAAAAATGCATATAAAAGAAATTTAGAGTTGTGTTCATATGCTTATTCAGGCAAAGGCAACCTTGTAGCTTTGCCCTCTCATACACTTTTCATAATTTATTCATAGAACCACAAAATCTTATCAAATGTGGCAGCAGTAATGCTTCAGACTTACAGTGATTTTTCTTTCTGTGTATAAAATATTCCATAGTAGCTAAATGTCATGAAATGACAGTTGTCATTGATAAGTGTATACCTGATATACAAGCATGCAAATGAATATAACATTTGACATTTGTGGAATGAACTAATGCATCTGTGTGTGTATGTGTATGTATATATGCGCAAGCACGTGCGTGCGTTTGCCTTGCTTCATAGTTGAATTACAGGAAAATGGGTGTTAAACAACATTACTCCTTCCATATTCTTTTGTTTGGTTAGATTTCTATAACAAATTTCCTTTAAGTGTTTCTAAATCTTAAAGTAGTTTAATTATGTAGCTACACTCATTTCATAACATTGATCTTTGCTTAAGCTTATCTAATATAGTAAACTAAATAATGGCTGAACATTTTAAACTGTCTGATAATACACAGTGTACTGGCCCAGTAAAAAAGCAAATGTGTAAAAACTTCCTTCAAGTAACCGAGGCAATACAGAAAGGCTAAAGATTTAAGCTACTCACTAATAATCTTGGTACCTGATACCTAGTCAAAGACATATTCAGCAAATGTCAAACAAAAAGGACATAGTAAAATCATTTTTTGATTACTAAGAGGTGAAAATGTATCTTTTTTGTATTGCAAAGTGAAAGCAAGTATGATTGTCCTTTGTGTATTTGTGTGTTTCTCTCAGAAGGTCACAATGGTGCGTGCCTGTGTGAGGGAGTGGAAGGTCACAAGGGTGCGTGTCTGTGTGAGGGAGTGGAAGGTCACAAGGGTGCGTGCCTGTGTGAGGGAGTGGAAGGTCACAAGGGTGCGTGCCTGTGTGAGGGAGAGGGAGAAAGAGTTCTCTGAGAAGGTTGCAGTGGTACAACTGCCTTCCTTTCTCAATGCAGTGATCTGTGAAAGGAGTATATAAAGTAAGAGTTTGCAGAGGGTTCAACCCCTGCATTTGACCCTGGAGGGCTCTGCATTACACAGAAATGTAATTTCCTGGTGCTTTCTAAAAATAGTCCTCCTTATATTAGTCTTGCCAAAACAAATGCAGTTTAACGTAGGCTGCTGCTGTAGCATTTCTTTTAAGTGTCAGTGCAACTACATTGGCGACTGCATTTGTGCTTCTTTAATGTTTGATTGAAGCCATTATTTAATCTTCAGGGATGTAATGGTGTGAGGTGAAACTTAAATGCTGATATTTAATATTAAAATACAGTTGATAACATGATACTCTACAACAGGATGTATAATATACATATTTGAAAGAAAGCAAAAGTAATACTAATTATAGATTAAAAAGGTCAGAATTAATTATGATAAATTTGTATTCCGTCTTCTAGACATAAATGATTGATCTGAATGTGTACAATATTTTAAAACAGTTTAGTAGAATGTTGATTAGTGACAGGCCAAAGCACCTTTTAGCGGAGTCACAATCCAAATACAGCAATGCACTGAAATGTTTAGCAAAAACATAAACCTTTCTAACAATGAACATTCACAAAATAAAGTGGTTTGGAATTTGGTATTCCTGCAGTACAGTGATCTTTTTGTGAATGAAGCACTTGAGTAGTAATGTGTAAACCACATAAGTTTAAAAATATTAGACACTCAACTAGGAAAAATTCATATTCGTCTTATTGGAATGACTATAAAGTGGACTCACAAATCTGACCCATTAGGAAGCTAAACACCAAGAGTTTATTATGCACGCACACATGCGCGCACACACACACAGATTTGACTATGAATCATTGTCTTCCACAATGCTGACAATCCAAAACACTTAGAAATAACGTCTGAAACAAAGGGCAAAAAATTAACTTTAATCAGTTTAAGGGGGGGGTAAGCTTCCCAAGGTTGGCCTTAGGTAAACTAGCATCCTAGACAAAGGTAATTCATGGCACCCACCCCAGCTGCCCAACACATCTTGACCTACTCACACTATGCAGATTACTGCTGTCATTCTTGTTTCTCACACCTCTGGAGGAGCCATACAAATGCACACACTCTGAAGGTATTACTTGGGAGATGCTGTCTGCTAACTAGCCTGCTTTTGCAGTCACAAGTCAGATTCCAACCCTGACCATTATCCAGTGCAGCACACAGAATAAACTCACACCATATATGAACTCTGATCACATCACTTAAAAATAAATACTGCTGTTAGCTCAGGTTGGACAGTTTGGAAAGAAAGCCAGAGATGCGAGATTGCGTTGGTTTGGACATGTGCTGAGGAGGGATGCTGGTTATATTGGGAAAAGGATTTGAAGGA